>NW_026615331.1:71753-88610 GCF_000801105.2 Raphanus sativus | reverse complement strand
AATAAGCAAAATTACCTAAACCAATGGAAAATATGACAAATAAGCAAAATTACTTAAAATTTTAATTAAAACATCAAAATAAGAATCAACCAGCAGATATCAAAAATAATTATAAATAAGATGATATATACAAAATAAGATGTTATAATATTGTGATTGTCTTAAATCAAATGTTTAATTAAAATTATTAAAAATAAGCAAAACTATTAATTATAATTATTAAGCATATAATAAATAAATAAAATTACCTAAAATTACGGAAAACATGACAAATAAGCAAAATCACCTAAAATTATGGAGAACATGACAACTAAGCAAAATCACTTCATAAATAATAGTATAGATTTTCTTTCCTTTTAGAAAACTTCATTTGTAATTAGCAGTGTGTACATGGGTTATTTTCAGGCATTTTGGGACTCATTGGCTCTTGATACACTCAAGCAAGCCTCAGGTATGCTGCTTCTTTTCGACCTTCTTATTTTCTGGAGAAAATACCTTTGAAATTGTCATAAACCCACAAAGGTGTCTGTTGATTCTCGGCACATGATCCCAGATCTGTCTCCATGTGGTCTAGAGTAGACATCGAACCCAATTCATTGGTTTACAAACTTTCTCATGCAATATTCCAAAATTCTGCTTCTGTCCCCAGTTTATATATCCTCATAGTCCTGCAAGTCATTTTTTACTCCGGTTTCAAATTTGTTGCCCTTTGTTGTCTTGCATAGATCCCGCTGCCAGTGCTGATCTAGCTGTAGTTCTAATGCAAGAAGGACTTGGACAAATCTTCCTTGTTGGCAGAAGGTACTGATTACTCTAGTTGGTGTTTTGACGGCATGTATTTATACTTGTGTCACCTGGGTTGTTTTGGTTGAAGAGTATGGAAGGAGAGTCGAATAATTTTTTTTTTCTTACTTTTTTTTCCGCAAGAGTCAAATAAAATCATTCATTCTGTTCTCGTTTAATTGTAATTTTCTAATATTTGGCAGCGTGACAAGTAGCCGTGCACGAATAGAAACATCAATTCCTAGGAAGCATGGGCCTGCCATTGCTGGTTACGAGTCTGTATGTTCCTGCACTGTTTCATTATATACACGCCCAAATCTGTGGCTGATGGAATTTCTCTGATATTATCTCTTCAATTTTCGTTAATTCTGTAGGCATTGAAGAAATTCTTTGAGAATGTTCTGCAGGTTTGTTTTTGACTCTCAGAATATACAACAAAAAGCGTACCTGAGTTTTATACATGCTAAAAGTCTATTGATGTAACACAGGCCTTTGTGAAACATGTTGACTTCAGTGTCGTTCGCTGTGCAGTGATCGCAAGTCCCGGCTTTACAAAAGTAATTCTTGTCTCTCCAGACTGTTTCTAAACCTACAGGGTTAATAATTATCAATCAAATTGCAGCTGGACAAGCTTAATACTTGATGCAAGCACTTCCAAGAGTTACTGATTTTCCTTACATATATGACACACATGAAGTGGTGAGCTTTTGATTGTTTCTTATCTTCAGGACCAGTTTCATCGTCACTTATTATTGGAAGCAGAGAGAAGACAGTTGAGAGCTATAATTGAGAACAAATCGCGTATAATTCTGGTGCACACAAACTCTGGATATAGGTAGGGTTTCTGTGAAATAGTTTATGTAACCTATCAAAATAACTATCTGTCAAAGTTATAAAAAAAAATTAATGGGCAGTGTCAGATGAATGACATGCTTCAATTCAATGACGTTACTGATTTTAGATCTATGCTGCCATGCTATAGGAAAAGGATGACACGTGGGACTGAGTGAAGTTAGTTACGAGAGGAGCACGTGTCAGTCATTGAAGTGTCAGTTGCAGAGTTTGTTACGAAACAAAGCAAGGAAGAAATATAAAAGAGAGAAGACGTTGTTTAGTTGATTCATTCTGAAAAGTGTTTGTGATTTCTATCTTGTAATTCTCGGTGTGAGTGAATACTTCTTATCATAGCTTTTGAGTGTTTCTTCATAAGTATCTCTTGGCTTGATGAGATCGATCCTTTGTACTTTACATTGAATCGAAATAAGAATCTACAGTGTTCATTAGCTTCGCTGTATCAAAGGTATCAGAATCCAGACGAATTCTCGGATGACAGAGACGAGATCGCAAGCTCTTTCAAAAAGTACGGCGGCGCGTGAAACTGACGGCAACGTTCTCAGCCGCTTTGAAGCTTTAGAGAAGGCGATCGAGATGCAGAACGAAAGACATGCGCGAACTGACGAAAGTGTGAGGGAGCTGATCGAAACGTTCAAGCTCATGACGACGAACAATCCGATGAATCCATCAACGAGCGGACCTCAGGCGCCGGAGATGAATTTCCGATATCGTCAAACTCCACAATACAACTATAACTGTATGACGAGGATGGCGAAGGTCGATTTTCCGCGATTCAATGGTGAGAATGTGAAAGATTGGCTATTCAAAGTGGAAGAGTTCTTCGCAATTGATAACACTCCGATGGATCTACGAGTGCGATTAGCTTCGATTCACTTTGATCAAATCGCGGCGGCGTGGCATCAATCCTTAGCTCAATCGGAACAAGACGCCTATGTTATTGAGGATTGGGATCAATACAAAGTATTGTTAAAAGAAAGATTTGAAGATGCTTTAGATGATCCAATTGCTGAGTTGAAACGATTGCAGGAAACTGCAGGAATTGCAGATTATCATGCTAAATTCGAACTCATACGCATGAGAGTGAAGCTTAGTGAAAGCTACTTGGTTAGTGCGTATTTGGCAGGGTTGAACACAGATACACAGATGCACATCCGCATGTTTCGACCAAAATCAACTCATGAGTGTTTACTTTTGGGACGGTTATATGAAACTGCTCATCCCAGGAAGACATCTCAGAGTTGGAAGATGAACAACAGTTCAAATACGACTAAAGGACTGCTGCAAAAGCCGTATGAATCGAAGAAGTATAACCAGGAGAGTAATGATAAACCGAAAGAAGTGATGAAGCAACCTCAGAAATTTCTATCTCAAGAAGAAATGAGTGAGAGGCGTGCAAAAGGTTTATGTTATCATTGTGATGAGAAGTATACTCCTGGCCACTACTTGAAACACAAGAAGACGCAACTCTACTCGATGGAGATTGATGACGATGAGTTCTTTGAAGCATTAGATGAGGAAGAGAAAGATGAGAATGAAGGAGATATTGCTCATATCTCAGTAAGTGCAGTAGCTGGAATTACAGAGAATTATAGAACAATGAAGGTCAGGGGTCTTCATGGGAAGAAAACTCTGTATATTCTAATTGATTCTGGCTCTACACATAACTTCATGGATCCTAGTATAGCTGAAAGGCTGGGATGTGAGATCAAACCACCTCGCATGAAACGAGTTGCAGTAGCTGATGGAGGAAAGTTGACAGTTACAGGTCGTGTGGAACAATTTGAGTGGAGGTTTCAAAACGCAAATTTCAAGCAAGATATGATGTTGATTCCTCTTGGTAACTGTGATATGGTGCTTGGAGTTCAATGGCTCTCCCTGTTTGGTCCAATAACTTGGGATTTCTTGAAACTGGAGATGCAGTTTAAGTATCTCAACAAAAGGGTAGTGTTACATGGTATTAAAGAAGGAGCTACGACAGAAGTAAAAGCTAACAAGCTCAAGATAACCGAGGAAGACGCACAGATATCATTGATTTACATACACAAGATTGAGGATACAGAGGAAGCCGAGTTGTTCTCAGTAGGAGTGAGTGCTGCGACACCAGAACTGTTCCCAGTAGGAGTGAGAGCTGGTGCTCCTGAGCTGTTCTCAGTAGGAGTGAGTGCTGATGGCAGAGCAGAGAGTAAAGCAACAGATTCTGGTCTGAACAACTCGTTAGAGGAGTATGAAGGGAGTGTTAGTAAACAAGAGTTGCACCCAGTAGGAGTGAGAGCTGGGGCTCCTGAGTTGTTTTCAGTAGGAGTGAGGGCTGATAACAGAGCAGAGAGTAAAACAACAGATTTTGGGTTAAACGACTTGTTGACAGAATATGAAGATATCTTTGCAGAACCTACTACACTACCACCACACCGTGTTAATCATGATCATAAGATACCACTAATGGAAGGCTCTAACCCGGTCAATCAACGTCCATATCGCTACGCTCTATATCAAAAAACAGAGATTGATAAACTAGTTCAAGCATTGCTGGATGCAGGAACAGTTACAAACAGTTCTAGTCCTTATGCTTCTCCGGTAGTTCTTGTGAAGAAGAAAGACAATACTTGGCGACTGTGTGTTGATTACAGAAACCTCAACAGCATGACCATTAAGGACAGATTCCCTATTCCTCTGATTGAAGATTTGATGGATGAGTTGGGAGGATCTTCTGTATATTCAAAGATAGATTTGAGAGCTGGATATCACCAAGTACGTATGGATCCAAAGGATACACACAAGACTGCTTTCAAAACACATAGTGGTCATTACGAGTACTTGGTGATGCCTTTTGGATTGACAAACGCTCCTGCAACATTTCAAAGCTTGATGAACTCAGTCTTCAAGCCTTTTCTCCGGAAGTTTGTTCTCATCTTCTTTGATGATATACTGATATATAGCGAATCAGTGGAACATCATCTCCATCATCTCAGACTAGTCTTTGAGATCATGAGAGCAAACAATCTGTATGCTAAAAGGAGTAAGTGCGACTTCGTTACTACACGAGTGGAGTATTTAGGACACTACATTGAAGCTAAAGGCATTTCTACTGATCCTAACAAGATTAAAGCCATCCAAGAGTGGCCTGAACCAAAAGCTTTAAAACAACTGCGTGGGTTCTTAGGATTGGCAGGATATTACAGACGTTTTGTCCAAGGTTTTGGTGGAATTGCACGACCACTTACAGTGTTAACTAAGAAAGATTCATTTCTATGGTCTGATGATGCGCAAGAGTCGTTTGAAAAGCTGAAAGAAGCCTTATGCAACGCTCCGGTACTAGCGTTACCAGACTTCAACAAACAGTTTGTGGTTGAAACTGATGCTTGTGGCAGTGGTATTGGCGCGGTGTTAATGCAAGAAGGTCACCCTATTGCGTATATCAGTAGACACTTGAAGGGCAAACAGCTACACTTATCGATATATGAGAAGGAGTTACTTGCAGTAGTCTTTGCGGTTCAGAAATGGAGACACTATCTTCTCCATGACCACTTCATCATCAGAACCGATCAAAGAAGCCTCAAGTACTTATTGGAGCAGAGGTTAAATACTCCAATACAGCAACAATGGTTACCTAAACTAATGGAGTTTGACTACGAGATCCAGTACAGACAAGGCAAAGATAACTTGGCTGCTGATGCTTTGTCACGAGTTGAAGGATCTGAAGTATTGAGTATGGCAATTTCTGTTATGGAGTGTGATTTGATGAAGCAGATACAGAGTTGCTATGAAACAGACTTACAGATTAAAGAGCTGATTGAAGCATTGAAAAAGAAACCTGATTTCAAGAAACACTTTACGTGGAAACAGGGGACTTTAAGAAGGAAAAGCAAGTTAGTCATTCCAGCAGATGCTGAGTTAAGAAACACCATCTTGGAATGGTTGCACAAGTCTTGCAGTGGAGGACACTCCGGTCGCGATGCTACACATCAGCGTGTGAAGAGCTTGTTCTATTGGAAAGGGATGACAAAAGATATACAGCAGTATATCAGAAGTTGTGTTGTTTGTCAGCAGTGTAAACATGAGACTGTAGCATCTCCAGGGTTGCTACAACCGTTGCCCATTCCAACAGCTATTTGGTCTGACATTTCAATGGATTTTATAGACGGGTTACCAAAATCATTTGGAAAATCTGTGATCCTTGTGGTTGTGGACAGACTAAGCAAAGCTGCTCACTTTATGGCTTTAAGTCATCCTTATACTGCAGCCACAGTAGCTCAAGCTTTTCTAGATACCGTCTTTCGTCTCCATGGTCTTCCTCAGTCCATTGTAAGCGATAGAGACACTGTCTTTCTCAGTGACTTTTGGCGTGAGCTATTCACTCTACAAGGCGTTGCATTGAACTACTCTTCAGCGTATCATCCTCAAAGTGACGGTCAGACGGAGGTTGTGAATAAGTGCTTAGAAACATACCTTCGATGTATGACGAGTGAGAGACCACACTTATGGAGTAAATGGCTACCTCTGGCTGAGTATTGGTACAATACTACTTATCATTCAGCAACGCAGCTTACTCCTTTTGAGGCTGTCTATGGTAGGCCACCTCCTGTTCATTTACCCTATCTTCCAGGAGAGTCTAAGGTACAGACGGTGGCGCAGTCCTTGCAGGACCGTGAGGATATGATTCTGTTACTTCAGTTTCACCTCCTGCGAGCTCAACATCGTATGAAGCAGAACGAGGATTTACATCGAACAGAGAGAAGCTTTGAGATTGGGGATTACGTGTTTGTGAAGTTGCAACCTTATAGACAACAATCTACAGTGATGCGCTCTAACAACAAGCTATCTCCTAAGTTCTTTGGGCCTTACAAGATAATTGATCGCTGTGGATTGGTGGCTTATAAGTTGGAGTTGCCTCCTTCTTCTTTGATTCATCATGTCTTTCATGTTTCTCAACTGAAGGTTTTAGTGGGCAATGTGTCTACTACGCAGCAACTCCCGGTGGTTATTACTGATGTTTTGACAAAGGAGCCGGAAGCTATACTTGAGCGTAAGATGGTGAAACGTCAAGACCGTGCGGCTACTAAAGTTCTGGTGAAGTGGAAGAACCAAGGTGAAGAGGAAGCTACGTGGGAATTCTTGTATGACTTGCAGAAGAAGTTTCCATCTTTTGAACCTTGTGGTCAAGGTTCTCTTGGAAGAGAGGATTTGCTATAGGAAAAGGATGACACGTGGGACTGAGTGAAGTTAGTTACGAGAGGAGCACGTGTCAGTCATTGAAGTGTCAGTTGCAGAGTTTGTTACGAAACAAAGCAAGGAAGAAATATAAAAGAGAGAAGACGTTGTTTAGTTGATTCATTCTGAAAAGTGTTTGTGATTTCTATCTTGTAATTCTCGGTGTGAGTGAATACTTCTTATCATAGCTTTTGAGTGTTTCTTCATAAGTATCTCTTGGCTTGATGAGATCGATCCTTTGTACTTTACATTGAATCGAAATAAGAATCTACAGTGTTCATTAGCTTCGCTGTATCATGCCATCTGCTAGATAAACCTAATAGGTTTCCTGTATAAGTATGTCCGGATTTACCGGTGTACTTACTTTATTAATGTTTAAATTCATGTTTGTGTGGTGGCTATCAGTGTTAAACCGCTCACCTCTAGCTTTTGGTTTGCTTGTTCACTTCGATAAATCCTGCAAATTTTCTTTGATCTTTAACATTAGTTTTGGTGGACAGACATAGCTTGGGAGAGGTTCTAAATGCTCCCAACGTGATGAATATGATCAAAGATACTAAAGCAGCAAAAGAGGTGATTTAAAATGTCAATTTAGCTTTGATAAATTATCATCTTCTTCTTTCAATATTTTTGTTCTTCTGTTTCTGTATGGTGGTGCTCTTAAACTGTACTTTTATCATTCATTGCTTGATGTGAATTTGCCTCGTGCAGGTCAAAGCTCTAAACGATTTCTTCACCATGCTTTCAAATGTAAGGTTCTTTTGCAATGTACAACAAAACGATTCTCATCCGTTTTAAAGTATGTTATAAACTTATAACGTGTCTTGAGATTCTCTTTGCTTGATTTAAATCCAGGATCCAGCTCGGGCATGCTATGGACCAAAACATGTAGAAGTTGCTCATGAACGAATGGCAGTCCAAACACTTCTCATCACAGATGAGCTTTTCAGGTTCAGTAATGAAAGGAGGGAATACTAATCGCAATTCGACTTCTGTATTATCGTGATTGACATTATAATTTTTTGTCCAGGAATTCCGACGTTAAAACAAGGAAGAAGTATGTGGATTTGGTTGAGTCAGTGAAAGATTCAGGAGGAGAGGCGTTTATATTTTCGTCGATGCATGTTTCAGGAGAACGTGAGTGTCTGCTACTTTGTCTCTTCGTTCTTCTTCATAACAAACTTTTATTAAGTGTTGATAAACTTTTGCAGAGTTGGCACAGCTGACTGGAATTGCAGCTCTTCTCAGGTTCCCTTTACCAGACCTCGAAGACATCGAGATGTAATATATATATCTTCTTCGGGTGTAGAAAACATACAAGATCATATACGTCTCACTATACTTATTAGCATCTCTTTATAGTTTTCAAGAGAGATTTGTATTGTGGCCCAAAAGGCAAACTCTTACATTAAGTTGGATCAGTCGTTGCTGTTGTGCAGCGTTTGTGAAACAACGTACCTTGTTGAATCTTGAGCCTTTGTGATTTATAAAACATATTTGTGGAGCACATAACATATGATGATATAAATGCTATACTATGATCTGCTATCTACCGGTCAAGTTAGTTAGCCTCAGTTCGTACTTCTTATACACATCATGAACATTAACGCAAACACAAAGCTATTGTAAAATTTCAACAACTTAAAACTATTCAAACCACAGAAAAAGGTGCGAGTGAAAATGAAACAAAATATACGATGTTTAAAGAAAGTCTATAATGTGTCAAAAAAGAAATATTTTTATATTAAAATGTAAATATTATCTTTATACAAAATTGTACAACAAATAATATTTTATAGTTTATTTATAATTGGTTAAATAATTATTTATACTTTAATGAGTATAAAGATGGATTTCATCTTCAAAAATATAAATTCTCACAACATGAATACAGATTTGTATACACCATCCATTTTCTCACACTTAGGTTAGGTTTGTGTGTTTTTAACCTTATATTTTTCAAACAAAAATATTTTTAGTTATCTATCAAGTTCAACCAAATAGATTATAAAACTTTAAAAGTCGTATAATATAAAATTCATAATTTTTATATTAAAAATTGAAAATGTCCAACTTTACAACCCAACTAATTTGTCAAAAAATTAATTATCATATTAAATATCAAAAGTTTCGGTTGATCAAGTTTATTACCGAACATAAAGACACCGTGTCCGACCAGTAGAAACGTAAAACCAAACCAAAAGCAAAAAACCCTCACATATAAATAAAACCCTATTCGCTCGCTCTCGTATCACTCCCACAACTTCCAGCAGCCTTCTGTCTGTCTGCTTCGGGAGGGGAAGAAGATCAATCAAACTCAAACAATGGCGCAATCTCTAGAGCTTCTGCTGATCCAATTCCTCATGCCTGACAACGATGCTCGCCGTCAAGCGGAGGACCAGATCAAGCGTCTCGCCAAGGATCCTCAGGTCGTTCCCTCCCTCGTCCAGCACCTCCGCACCGCTAAAACCCCCAACGTCCGCCAGCTCGCCGCCGTCCTCCTCCGTAAAAGGATCACCGGACACTGGGCCAAGCTTTCTCCGCAGATGAAACAGGAAGTTAAACAGTCTTTAATCGAGAGCATCACCGTAGAGAATAGGTTTCTCTCTTTACTTTCTCTTTCAATTGGAAAATTTTGAATTTAATTTGTTTTTGATTGAATTTAATTCGTTTTTAATAGTCCACCTGTGAGGCGTGCGAGTGCCAATGTTGTGAGTGTAGTAGCGAAGTACGCTGTTCCTGCTGGAGAGTGGCCTGACTTGCTTGGCTTTCTCTTTCAGTGTAGTCAGAGTGCTCAAGAAGACCACCGTGAAGTATGTTAAACTCTTTTGACGAATGTTAGATTCACTTAACTGAATCTGTTCTTTCTTTTGTTGTTTGTAGGTAGCATTGATCCTTTTCAGCTCTTTGACAGAAACGATAGGGAACTCATTTAGGCCATACTTTACAGACTTAAAAGCTCTGCTTCTCAAGTGCATGCAAGATGAAAGCAGCAGTCGTGTCAGAGTTGCTGCTCTCAAGTAATTTCACTTCTCTGTTTTTATAGAAATGTCGCTGCTCTCCTCTTTTTACTCCTCCATATAAATCTTCTGCAACTTTACCAGGGCGGTGGGTTCTTTTCTTGAATTCGCAAGCGACGGGGACGATGTGGTAACTCCAGCGACTTTACTCCTACTTTTTTTGGTTACTTTCTATTTCGAATGTGTGTGCTTATGTGTGTTTATATCAGGTCAAGTTCCGAGATTTCGTTCCCAGCATATTGGATTTATCAAGAAAATGTCTTGCATCCGGCGAGGAGGACGTTGCTATACTCGCTTTCGAAATTTTCGATGAGCTGATTGAGTCTCCTGCTACTCTTCTTGGAGATTCCGTCAAATCAATCGTTCAGTTCTCTCTTGAAGTCTCATGTAATCAAACCCTGGAAATTAGCACACGCCACCAGGTTAGGAGAAACTATTCTCTTTTTTTACTTTTAAAACAGTTCAGACGATGATGTTATGTTTCCATTTATTGACCAGGCAATCCAAATAGTTTCATGGTTGGCAAAGTACAAAAACAACATCCTTAAGAAACACAAACTAGTCGTACCAATATTGCAAGTCATGTGCCCCTTGCTCGCTGAGTCATCCGACCAAGATGACGATGATGATGATCTTGTTACCGATCGTGCGGCTGCCGAGGTGATTGACACACTAGCTATGAACCTGCCGAAGCATGTGTTCCCCACTGTTTTCGAGTTTTCTTCCATGTATGGCCAGAGTCCGGATCTGAAGTTCCGGGAAGCTGCTGTAACGGCTCTAGGTGTTATATCAGAAGGTTGCTTTGATCTTATGAAGGAGAAGCTGGATCCTGTTCTTAGTATAGTCTTGGGAGGTTTAAGAGACCCTGAGAAAATGGTTAGAGGGGGTTCATCATTTGCACTAGGCCAATTTGCTGAGCATCTTCAGCCTGAGATCCTGTCGCATTATCAGAGCTTTCTTCCATGTGTTTTGAATGCGATTGAAGATTCATCTGTTGACGTGAAGGTAAACTTTGAAGCAAGGAACTGAGCTTCAGCACTAGTTTATTAGTAACGTTTCTAATTAATGTCTACAGGAAAAGTCATACTATGCTTTAGCAGCATTTTGTGAGAACATGGGAGAGGAGATTGTTGCATACCTTGATCCTCTGATGGGGAAGCTCATGGCAGCCCTCGAGAATAGTCCCCGTAATCTCCAAGAGACATGCATGGTACACAGACAACCTTTGCTAGAGTTTACGTTTTTACGAAATATTGATTTAAGCATTGTACTATTTGCTTGCAGTCGGCAATTGGGTCGGTAGCTGCTGCTGCAGAGCAAGCATTCAATCCATACGCTGGGAGGGTATTGGAGACGATGAAGTTTTTCATGGTGCTCACCAATGACGAGGATCTTCGTGCCCGTGCAAGGTCTACTGAGCTTGTAGGGATTGTGGCAATGTCTGTTGGGAAACAAGGGATGGAGCCGATTTTGCCAGCTTTCATTGACGCCGCAATAGCAGTAATTACCCTCACTGTTCTGTATCTTTCAACTGAATATGCCATTTTGTGGGAGAAAGAGCTCACCATGATAAAATTTCAGGGATTTGGATTGGAGTTCAGCGAGTTGAGAGAGTACACTCATGGATTCTTCAGCAACGTAGCTGAAATATTGGATGACTCTTTTGCTCAGGTGTGCATAAGTTTCTCTCAAATAGACTTCCTTCTTAACAGCTTTGACTCCGTTGGTTATATGTTTACGTAAATAAAATACATTTTATGCAGTATTTACCTCGCGTTATGCCGTTAGTATTTGCTTCTTGCAATCTTGATGATGGGTCTGCTGTCAACATTGATGAGTCAGACGAAGATGTGAACGATTTTGGAGGGGTGTCCTCTGATGATGAAGCTCATGATGAGCCCAGAATCCGGAACATAAGCGTAAGAACAGGAGTTTTGGATGAAAAGGCAGCTGCAACTCAAGCTCTTGGCCTTTTTGCACTCCACACTAAATCTTCTTTTGCACCGTATCCTTTAACTTTTCTTTATGTTTTTTTACTTCTTTGGACGTCTTACTAGAATCCTTTTTTCATGCCTACTTAACTAACTTATTAGCTACCTCGAGGAATCATTGAGGATCATGGACAAACATTCTGGATATTTTCATGAAGATGTTCGGCTTCAAGCGATCACTGGTTTGAAGCGTGAGTTTTCAATCTATTGATTGTATAATTTCTTGCTCCAATTATTGTAATTCCTATTACTATGCCGACACAGACGACCTCATCCGTAACTCTTCGAACGTCTTCCGTTGGAGGATTTAAATAGACATAGCTTAGTAAATGGTGTTTACTTGATTCATTGTACTTTTCCCGACATATGGTGCAACCAGCAACATGTTTTAGGATTAAAAATTGGCTAGCAGTTGAGCATATGGCCCTTTGCTTCTGTAATATCATATGATCAATTTGATGTCACTCAGTTTTGTTAGAATATGTAGCTCATCGGATCTGTTAAAATTTTAATTTTTAAAGCTTACGCAATTTATGAGTTGGTCTTGTCATTTTACCTTTGAGTCTCTAAACTTATCTTTCTTTTATCTGTTGGAATTGCAGATATATTGGCCGCAGCACATGCCATTTTCCAGACTCATAATGTAAGGGACTTGATCTTGAATCTCTCTATCTTTCTCTCCACACCTCTCTTCTAGTTTTTCCTTTTTCTGATTATTTGGTTCTCATTTAGGATGGAACTGGGAAGGCAAATGAAATTCTTGGTAATCCACATTAGGCAGCACCTTTTGCCTTCTCATTAACAACAAGCATGACTTTAGAAGATACTGAGATAGTTTTTGTGCACCGCAGACACAGTTATGAATATTTATATCAAAACCATGGCTGATGATGACGATAAGGAGGTTGTTGCTCAGGCTTGCTTGAGCATTGCAGACATCATGAAGGATTATGGTTACGCAGCCATTCAAAATTGTGGGTGTCTCTTTACTTGTTGGATTCAATTTTATAAAAAAAAAGGTTACTTCAGGATATTCAAATTTTAAAACTCTTGTATACTGTGCTGACGACATTGTTTTTGTAGATCTATCGCCCCTTGTTGATGCGACATTGCTACTGCTGACGGAGAAAGCAGCTTGCCAGCAAGTAGAAGACGAGAGTGATGATGATGATGATGTTGGACATGATGAGGTCCTCATGGATGCAGTTTCTGACCTCCTCCCCGCCTTTGCTAAGTGTATGGGGTCTCATTTCGAACCCGTCTTTGCAAAACTCTTTGAGCCGTTGATGAAATTTGCGGTGGGTATTTAGTGACTGCAGCAGTCATTGCCATAACTTCTTTCATTGAAGTTTAGACACTTACTCTTTCACTTCTTTTGTTTGTAGAAAGCTAGACGTCCCGACCAGGACAGGACAATGGTTGTTGCTTGTCTTGCCGAAGTTGCTCAAGACATGGGTGCTCCAATCTCTGCCTATGTCGATGTGATTTTCCTCAACTTATGTTCCATATGATTGTTTCTTGGTGTTTGAGCTGTGTATTAGAACCAACCAATTAATTGGGATTATTTTTTCTTTTTCTGCAGAGGATAATGCCTTTGGTGCTCAAAGAATTGGGATCAACTCATGCAACCAATAAAAGAAATGCAGCTTTCTGTGTTGGAGAGCTATGCAAAAACGGGGGTGAAACTGCTCTCAAGTATCCTTTTCGTGTTTTGACACTTCAACTATACTGAAGGCATAATAAAGATTTTTTGTCCATTGACTTTTTCAGCACATGCCATATTTGTCTTCCCTTGATTCAATACCAGATATTTCGGTGATGTGCTACGTGGACTTAACCCGCTTTTTGGGGAGTCAGAAACAGACCTCGCTGTTAGGGATAATGCAGCAGGTGCTACGGCGAGGATGATTCTTGTTCATCCTGAATTAGTCCCACTAAATCAAGTATGATTGATCTCAGGATAGGCTAGTTTCTTGTATATTTATGTTGCTAACCTTATGAAACCATTGTACTCATTCCCTGAGTTAATATATATGATCCAGGTACTTCCAGTTTTGTTAAGAGGTCTACCTCTAAAGGAAGATCAAGAGGAGTCCATGGCTGTATACAGTTGTATATACTCGCTTGTTTTAGCATCCAATCCACAGGTATTATTTTCTTTCTCTTTCTCCCATGTAATTTTTTGTTCTCGGGTTTGGTTTAATCCTCTGGTGGGTGTTGGGATGCAAAATCAGATAATACCTCATGTACCGGACCTGGTAAGAATATTTGGGCAAGTGGTGGAGTCGCCAGTGGAGAAAGTTGAAGTGAAAGCAATAGTAGGCAGAACTTTCTCCCACCTGATATCGGTTTATGGGGATCAGTTGCATCCTTTCATAAGTGGTCTACCTCCTTCTCAAGCTAACGCTCTTGCTGCGTTTGCTTCTTCTACTGTTTGATTTGAGTCTATTGTATTCTACTGTCATCCTGTATTTTTTTTCTGATTTGTTTGAAATCGATTCTTGCTCATTTGAGTCTCAAATCTTTTTTCTTCTCCAGAGTTTTGAGAGTTTTGTTTTTTTCTTCCTCATTTTTTTCCATTTATTTGAAGTTTTCCAAGTTTGCTGCAAGTTATTTTGAGTGAAGATGGGGTAAAATGTTATCTGTATTTTACCCTTGATATGTTTTTTTTACATTGACAAAATTGTATTTTGGCCTTCATAATGTGCTGGCATTTGGTTATATTATTGAGTAAAATGTACATTGCTGTTCGGGAGTGAATATTACATTATTTTAGTTACTCAGCTAGGATTTAGTGAAATTTCATACAGTAACGTACCTGTAAGCAACAACTTTAATATCTGGAAGACATAATAACAGTGTAAACATAATCCAGTTACTTATGACATCTTCTTAGTAATGAACCAGAAGGTTACGGTACGGCTCGGTTAAGTAGTTTCTTATCCGGTGAAGCTCTTGGTTAATTGAATACGCTTGGTGATGAAACTGACGAGAAAGGAAGGAACCGTTCGTCGGCAGAGAGAGAGTTAAATCGAATAGCGGAAGGAAAGCTCGTGGAGACAGCTGATGAGAGAAGCTTTTCGTTGAGAGAGAGAGAAAAGAGATCAGAGGTTTCTTCTTCCTTTGTTTTGAGAGATAAGCGATGGGTTACGGATGGGGGATGTTGGAAGGCATGGTGGTGATGGGATCGCTGTGTCTGTTAGGGTCGGCGGGTCTCTGGTTTTTAAATCAAAGGCTATACAAGGAGTACGAAGAGAAGCGAGCCTTGGTTCAGATCATTTTCAGCGTCGTCTTCGCCTTCTCCTGCAACCTCTTACAGCTCGTCCTCTTCGAGATCATCCCCGTCTTGTCTAGAGAGTAAGCTTTCTCTGTTTTGAAACTCATTTTATTGAATCTTTCTTCCTCTGTTCCATTTCATGTGGAAACCTTGCTGGATCATGTCATGTGACATTCATTTGTGAGAGAGTGAATGTATTCATTCAGCTTTTGAAAATTACCATCATTTTAATTATATATTTGATCTGAGTGAGACATATATATATATAAATCTTTTCTTATCTGCTAGCTAGAAAAAAAAAGTTGAAGCCTTTGGAGCTTTCTATTGAGATTTTTGTTTTTGCTTTGCAGGGCAAGGATGGTTAATTGGAAGGTGGATCTCTTTTGTTTGATTGTGCTTCTTGTTTTCATGTTACCCTACTATCATTGCTATTTGATGCTTCGCAATACTGGTAACCCCTTCCTCTCACGCTACCTCTACGTTTACTTGCTATTGATCTTCTTTTTTTTTTTTTTTGCCATTTTAATAATTGTATCAAGTAGAAGGTTATTAGCTTCATTATTTGTTAATGTGTCATTTCAGGTGTAAGAAGGGAACGTGCTTCTGTTGGGGCCTTGTTATTCTTGACAGCCTTCCTTTATGCTTTCTGGCGCATGGGAATTCATTTTCCTATGCCTTCTCAAGACAAAGGTACCTCTTTTTGTGTTTATGCATGCACCCTCCCTCGCCTCACCATTGTAAAAGCGAGAAGCAAATTGATCTTATTTACATTTGTTATAAATAATGCCTGCTTTTTAATGTGTGGAGTAGTAGATGATGTTTTATGTAGAAAACAGAATGTGAGTATTTGACACCGACTATGGTTGCCTGACTTTAGAAAATACCTTCAGATTAAATTTGCTAGTATGTGACACCGACTATGATTGCCTGACTTTAGAAAATACCTTCAGATTAAATTCGCTGAATCAATCATTCTGCCTTCTTTATGTTTGCGTCTGTTTCTAGCTTCTATGCATATACAAACGCTCTCGGTGCTTTTTTCGTGTAGGCTTATGATCTTGTTTCTGCTTATTAGTTGACTTAACCACCCTTTTATCTTGAAAGGTTTCTTTTCAATGCCTCAACTGATCAGCAGAATCGGGGTCATTGGTGTCACCCTCATGGCCGTTTTATCGGGTTTTGGAGCTGTCAATTTACCCTTCAGTTATATATCCCTCTTCATCAGGTATTCCTTACACTATTCAAGTTTTCTTCTAGCTTCTGCTTTATTCTAATTGCTTTTGCTGTTTAGTTTTTTCTTGCCTATTATCATTTTCCTCTTGTGTCACCATTAACTCTGATGAATAGTTAGATAGACATGATTAGCACTGCATGTGTCAGTTGCCACTTTATTTTCCTCCGAGAGGAGAAAAAAATTGCATCTAAGAGCAAAGTAAATAATGGAATAAAAAGAGATGTAGACTAAAAAACATGTTACAAAACAGTGTATAATGGGAATTTAAGTACTGAAGTAGCTGAACTTTGAATGAAGCGTTTTATGTTCTGTAATGTAAATTGTCACACTGATAGAGTACCTGTATTGGAAAGTGTTTTTTTTTTATAATATTTGTAACAGCTCGTTTTACTGTCTCTCTTCCTCCCTGGAAACATATTAGAGAGATCGAAGAATCAGAAATAAAATCGTTGGAAAGGCAACTGATGCAATCAATTGAGAGTGGCATAG
>NW_026615331.1:0-71653 GCF_000801105.2 Raphanus sativus | reverse complement strand
AAAATAAGTATCATTTTAGTTTTTTTTATATAAAATTATTAACTATTTTTCAATGTATTTTTCTTCTATTGATTGAAATATAAATAATAGTATGGGTAATGATGTTTTTATATATAAAATATACAAAATTAAATAATTTTTAATATGCGTGCATAAATTTAAAATGATATTTAATATGAAACAGATGAAATACAATTTAACATTTATTTTAGTTTTTGGTAAAAAGACATTGCTTACGAGAATATTACCATGATTTCTTGAGTCTACGTTAAGGAATATATATACCTAGCAGAATATTGGTTAAAATTAAAAAGAATAATAGTTATGAAATTATAACACCCAGACCTTTCACAGCTAATAGGTCTGTCACGTCTGGTCATTCGGTCTGTAGGTTTTGTTTTGGGAATTATGGTAATTTTCCGATGGTTTAAAATTATTTTTACTTATTTTATAATTACCATATGATATTTCTCTGTGTTTTAATATCACTTGTATATTATCGTAAGTTACTTCGTAATAGGCCATCTATCATTCCATTTTTGCTATTTCAGTTTAAACACGCTTAACTTTGCATGTAATCTTGTATGTCGAAAAGATAAACCCACTAATATGCAGAGAGCATGATATTCTTTTTAAAAGGGTAGTTAGGTCGAGCTAAACTAAAATTCAAACTTTGCTGCTAAATGTCAAACGTATAAACATAATTTAATAAACAATATACATATTAGAGGATAGAGTCAAAATTATAATACCTCATCAAACATAAAGGAGAGTGTATGATAGTTAGAGACAATCCTTTATGTTTGATGAGGTATTGGTTTTTACGATGAGGTATGTTTTAAGTTAAATAAATTCTAGAGCTAGGCTTCAAGTTTAGATACGACTATATGACATATGAACAACGGACATACTAGACAATCTTTTTATAGCGAAATACATAGATATATCTTCACTGACTTGAATATTTGACTTCATCGTTAGGGAAAATGAAAAATTTCTAGATATTTTCAAGAAAATTAATTAATAGAGACGAATACAAAACAATATGGCATACACTCATTAATGGATCATTTATTGGACTTATTATTCATTAGGCCCATTTATGTCTTAATTAACAAGCAAAGCATGCGTTTTCTACACAAAGCGAAAGATTCACCATTGTGAAATGTTTTCTTTGTTTTTTTTTGAAAATTAGTTGTCCATAAACCAAAACCAAAACCGGAATCAATCCAACAAAACTCTGAACCAGAAAACTTTCTAGAAACATATATAATCTAAAACTTTTCTATTCGAAACACTGATAACCGATAAAATTTGACCTAAATAGACACGAACAGTGGCGGAGCTAGCCACATTTTTCACTGGAATCATTTTGATTTTTTTGATATGTTATAGGAGTCACATAAGCTAACTTTGTAATGTTTCAATGAATTTGTTCATGTAAAAAAAATTTTAGAATTCATAGATGACCCCCTACCGTAACGATAGCTCCCCCACTGGACACGAACCCAATGAGAATTGATTCATTCAACCTGAAAATCCGAATACTTAATAACTCTAATTTATGAGTTTACTTTTCTGTATTTTATGTATAATTTAAGGTAATTATGATAAAACATGACATTTAGAAATTTTAGCGGCAAGAGAAAAAAGAGATTTTTTATTATTATTATTATTGTTTTTGTATGTTTCTTCAGAAAAATAGAAAAACAAAAAAAATTGGTTCGTTTAGGAAAAGTAATTGACAAACTACTGTGGCAACATGTTCTACCGGCTTCAATCGTTGGTTCTTCATGTTATGGTGATGAAATTCATGCAGCAAACATAGTTATTTCAAAAATCAGCATAAATTTTTTTGGAACGGTAATCTCTGTGAACTATTGAATAGTATTAAGTCAACAATTCAATATGAAATGTGGTGTTTTTAGATTAATACAAATATTATATCCCTTTAAATTTAATTATTTTAGAAGCAAATATGAATTTTTTATATGAAAAATCGTTAATCCATATGCAAAATAGATATGTGTTAGTTTACTTTAAATCCTTATTGGTGTATCTATTTTGTACATTTGATTTGATAGTTTTCAGTGCTTAGAACTTTTTGCTTAATAATATAATCCGGCTTGAAAAAGAATTAATTATATTAAATTTATTTTTTCAAGTATATATACAAATTGTGTGTTTACCTTATGTAGTTACTGGTTTTAATGCGACTGAATGATTTAGAGAGATGGGTAGTGGATCCACCGGCCGCTGAAATGGAGACTTTTAGGGGGTGTTATTAGATTATGTATTTATAAAGAGTTAAAATAGATTTAGATTTTCTAATGATTCTAGTGTTATTCAATTATGACTTTTCAAAACTATATCAAAATCTGATGTTATTGGTTTATGAATTTGAAATAAGTTGTCAAGAGTTTTTAAAAGTCTGGAGTTATTGGATTTGTTATTTTACCAAATCAACAAAAATCTTGTGTTATTCAAAAAAAAATGAAAATAACTGTTTTTTTCATGACTTAAAAGTCTGTTGTTATTCATTTGTGATTCTACATATTTTTCTTCACAAAATTTGTTTAGCAAAGTATTGCCTATCGTTCATGTATTCTCAAATACTTTTTATAATTTAACCAAATTTAAAAAAAAAATCAAAACAAACTCTACAAATATTGGTAGCAACATGTCTTCGTTCACTCATCACCGTAATTCGTTCACTCATCACCGTAAAGATTGGAACACGTAAACTTTGATATTAATTATAAAATGCTAACTAGTTACAGATGAAATGTAGAGATTAGTCAAATTTTTTAAAAGTCAGTGACTTCGGAAATGAACGCAAAAACCTTTGATCTAAAAAAATTGTGAGCTTTGAGAAAGAAAAAAATATGAACTGATCAGAACAAAGGAAGAACAACAAATGGAATACAAACTGGGAAAATGAAGAGGATAACAACAAACGTAACAACACAATATTTAGAGATACTCTACATAAGTTTATAATTATCTTCAGATAAAGAATTTAACAATTTACAAAACTCTTTGACAAAACTTTAAAAATAGAAAAAAATCTTCATAACTCTTTTAAAATTCAGAAATCAATAAATTTTAAAAAATCATCAGAACTCTTTTTAAATCACATACTAATAACAGCCCCTTAGTGTGAACTAAACGGTGAGGAGATCAAACGTGAAGACAATGACTGACACACGATTGAAGGAGGAGGACATAGCTTGGTGCAGAGAATAATATTTGTTTAGGGAAGGGGACAGGGGACGTTTCCAAACCAGAATTTCTTTCCCACCAGACCAGACTTTGAACTTAACACGTGAAGAGTCTCCGATGGTTGATTGGCACAAGGGGATTTGGTTTCCATTCCCACCAGACTTGGATCATCTCATATCCTCTAATAATGTCTTCCACAAAACTTAAAACTCTACTAAGTCTATTAACCCTAACTAGCATATATTTCAAGAGGATTATATTTAAGCTCCTAACTTAAAACGAAGAAACATCTGGAAAACAAGCTCAAATACAAGACCAGAAACAAAATCCTTACAACAAGTAAATATATAGCAAACGTGAGAGCAATTTCGAAAGAAATTAAATAGAAAAAAAATTATATGGATGATCTGATGCAGTTAAATCAAAATAAATTAACTTACATGTGGAAGAGAGAGAGAGAACAACACTGGAAATAAGAGATAATGACTGTTGCAAAGTTTATCTGCTCTCATCAAGCCAGTGAACATCAAGAGAGAAAGGGGTAACGCGGAATTATAACAACAGTGTGGTACAATAACCAATCGAAACAACAAATGTTTTATTTTCTTTGGTCATGGTCAGTCCTTCATTTTCGTTTATATTTGTATAACTAAACGGAATGAGAGAAGTTGATATATCGTCTGGATGGTGTAGTCGGTTGTCACTTGTCACGATACTGTCACACACGCTAAGCTCCGTGGCTTGCCTTGCTTTGCCTCAAATGTTATATGTACCCTCTCTTTCTTTCTACACGCATTCGCTCTGGCTATGTTCTGTAATTCTTGTATCTAGGTTTTGATTTAAGATCTTATTGAGCTGTGTCTCTGACCAATTAAGCTGGTTTGTTCTTGTACAGTGATTCTTCTGTGTTTATGAAATATATATTTTATATCATATTGTCTCAATGATTACATCATCATATTCTTATAACACCTCTACACTGATCAAAAACCAGAATAAGACAACAAACAAAAGTTGAAATAAGATGCATACAAGCATCATCACACATTCTTAAGGGTAACACTTACTTTAACAACTGCTTACTAATCATAATTAACATCCTTAAACACAAACCAAAATTAGGATTCAAACATATATATAGGATGATCATAATAAATAGTAAAACGCCTTTTTATAGTTTTCAACACCTTGGGATGGGGAGCTTGCAGCGGTTAGAGACTTTACGAGCGTTGGGAGAGCTGACTAAGCGACGGAGGCTAGGATTTCTCATGTACCCACATAAGCATGGCTTCTGCTCCTTCAGCTTCTTGCAGCACAACGCTGAAGGTTGAGAAGATGACGTTATTGCCGACGCACATGGGCTTAGCTGCATTGGCGAGCACGTCACCGCTTCTGCCACCGGGACTAGGATCACTAGGAGAATAGCCGCGAGGGCGAAAATAGAAACCCATGTGGCCTTGATCATCACCATGTTTCTTCTTCTTCTGTTTGGTTTAAGAGAGAGAGTCTATGGAGTGTGTTCTGGTGTTTGTGTTGTTTTTGATATGTGGATCTCTTTTCTATTTATAGAGAGGGAAAGTTAAAAGTTTTTGTGTTACATTGTTCTACTTCTACTTTACTATATAGTATTTTCTAATTTCAGATTAAGAATATATGGATTGAACATAATTTTCAAACAGATTAGTCTATTAGACCAACATTAGCGGGGTCCAAATGCAGGGTCCTTAGCATTTCTGGGCTCAAAAATAAATCAAAAAGGCTTGTAATGTTTTGAGACGGATCTTAATTAAGGTCTTTTTTTGCTCGTCCTTCTTGCTACCTGTCGGCTTGTGATGAAGCGTCACTATTCTCCTATTTATTTCTTTCTTTATCCTCTCATCATCTTTCCTCTTCTTAGAAGTCTAACCAATAATCTATAGATTTGTGTTGTCCTTAATTTTTTCCTTAACATAAAAAAATTAATATAATAACATAAGGACTCAACATCATGGACAACCAATAATGACGCCCTTAGTGCAGTGCACTTGCTTATAGTGCGGCGTCTTATCATTTTAGTTAATTAGCATTGGAATAACATAATATAGCCTAATAAGTATTTTCTATCGTCGAATGGTTGATCAAAAACTTCATATTATTACATTAAATAAACTCGAGGTTTGTGTATTAAGAACTCTCGCGACTCATTCGACCTAAGAAAACATTAAAGAATTTTTATCAAAAAAAAAAAACATAAAAGAATATAGTGATGGCTAAAAATGGGGAAAAGTATTCAAATAATGCGATATAATTTTTTTTATGCTGTGCGTGTTTTAGACATTTATCTATCCGTTCTTTTCATTTATAAGTGGAAACGTAGCACTACATACAAAGTGGCAAATGCATTTAGAAACATATAAATCACAAAATCAAACACTTGTATAAAACTTTGAACTATATATTCTCTAACTTTATCTCTATATATTGATTGTCGACCAAAGGAAAAACAAGTGACTGATAATACTAAATATATCAGTATTTTCACTATCAAAACATAGTAACTACAAAAAGGTGGGATCGATCGAGTGTGAAGGAAAACAGGAGGCGAAAAAGAATTTCGGTGATAATATTTAGGACTGAACTTTTTATCCGCTAAATCTGTTTTGATTTGTTTTAATTCGATCCAAAAAAATTGGATATTCATAAATTTCTGAAGCAAAACAAATATTAAAAATTAGTATAAATTAAAAGTATAACAAATCACAAATACTAAATAAATTTAGAAGTGGATATCCAATCCGCCCCGACTTAAAATATAGAGAGATGTATATTTATGATTAAATATAGAGTTTTACATAAATGTGTTACAAAAGAATAGAGTTTTACATAAATAATTTTATACAATTATTATTTTAACATATAATTTTATTAATTTTGTTCTTATGAATAAAAAGTTAAGAAAAAATTACAAAAATATTTATAGAAAACTACAAAATTTTTAAAATTTATTAATTTTAAAATTCATAAAACACATAGTTTCATTAATTTTTAGTTTATCTTTTATGTTATGTAAAATTCTTTTATGTTATGTAAAATATTAATTTAAGAAAAAAATTTGTATAATGTTTTGTAATTGACTTGTATTAAATAAAGTAGATAAAATATCTATAAATATCCGTTGATTTGTAAATATCTATAATTTTTTTAGATATTTAAATATCCGGATTTTCTAAAAACAAAACAAATAAAGATATTAGATATTCGTAAAGCACAAAACAAATCATATAAATATCGAAAATATGGTATACTATCCACGCTCACCCCTAATAGTATCTGTGTCGTCCCAATATTTGATGCCGACTCCTTTAACGTCACTATTACTTCTGTTAATCTCACATATACTGTGATAATAATAATATGTGGATGGAAAATGCATCCGTATATGTGTATATAATAAGATAAACGTAACCAATTCAATATGTTCACAACAACAACAATTTCAATTAATTTGTCGATGTGAAAAATGATGATTTGAGAAGAAGCGTGCGTTTGGGGATACGTGTGAATAATCATTGCCACAATCACTCATTGAACATTCGTCTTTTGCCGCAAGTGTAGTAAATTAATGAACATGCCATGTTCTCTCTAGTGTAGCACTGCAATAGAAAGATCAGTTGTTTCATATTCTTTGGTAATTAAGTAGATTTGTAACTTAGGCTTTGATTGGCAATCTTGAAAAATGGTGGAACGATGTCTTCAACACAATTTCGCAAATACTTTACCGATCAACAAAAATGCGAAATAAAAGAAAAAAGGTAAATTTCTGATAAAAATACAAAGAAATTTTCATTAAATGAAAAAGATGAATTTTAGTTGATTATTTGTAAAATACATTTTCATATTATTAAGTTATATGATAATAACATTTTATTTTTTTAGATAAATAGCAATAACTTTTTCATCCATGATAGGATAGTATTCTTCTTCTTCTATCTACGCTATTTTTTATCACTTAATTAATCATAGTCTATTAAGACAAATATCTTTTAATGATAAATAATTACGTTGTAAATAAATTATTTAAATGTTTATAATTAGAACTAAAGTATTTTTAATAAATTTTAGTTATATTTTCTTGTAATAATTAGTTCAGTTATTGTATTTGTCTTTTCTTATAATAAAGTAAATACCATATAAAATATTTTAATTAATTTAATATTCATTCCATCATTCCTCAAATTTTAAAAATTTCCGTAGCTTTATTTTTTCTCCAGTTAACTACTTTTTCCTCGATTAAGCAATGGCTACTTCGGTGTTCAAAAAAAAGTTTAACATTCGTCTGAATTTTTTTTTCTTAATGTAGCATGGAAAAAAGCTAATAAAACGGTTGATCGGTTTGCTAACAGCATCTCTAACTTCACTCTATTTTTTATTCTAAAATATAATAAAGTAGAATATATATTATAAAACACTTCAACACTATTCAATATATCACTTTTTAATAGAGTTTACTTTATTAATAAAATAATCTATTTTTTATTCATTCATCGCTCCATTATGGTAATGAAATGAAAAATTGAGTTGGGTTGGAGTGTTATTATTCCATATCCCATTTTCTTTCATTTTACAGAAAAAATAGAATTTTATATTAGAGTTGCTATTAGTACTAATATTAAATTTTTTTAAAGAGACTATAAAAAAAAGAAGACGACGTATGTAAATATGAGCTCATATATCATAATCCACCAGAAACATTTCTGGAAGGAGAAAGGAATGTTTGGTGTGAAGATGGTCACTAAAAATATGTTCACATACTGGTTGTTGAAGTTGTAGCTCATGCAAACATGTGTACTCTACTTTGAAGTTTGAAGTTTGATGTTGTTTTTTTTTTTTTTTTTTTGTCACGGAAGTTTGATGTTGTTATTTTCCATTATTTATGCTTATTATTTTTTGACGTCAAAATCCCATATATATTTATGTATCTTTTAATTCTGAAGAAATTCATTGAGCCTTGATAGACAGAAAAAAATAGGATTAAGAAACAAGAAAACAAAAAAAAAACCATAATAGCGGCAAAACGAACTCGAAGCTTCACAGATTATGCAAGAGAGATGAAACGATACACTGGACACCAGATGTTGATGAAGACATTGGTTCTTGTTCAATAAATACGTAACCATCGTGCCCGTAGAGAACTTCTGAGATTGTCATCCGTTCTAGGCTTCCAGCCAGCCGGACCATAGATTTATGCTTATTCATTCAAACACTTTAAAATGGAGATGGAATTTATATCTATCAAAAAAAATTTGATAGAGAAAACAAGGCTAAAAACAGTTGTATCAAAAAGAGTAAATGAAATAATAGAAAGTGGGTCCAAAGCATCGATCGTGATATGAACTTTATGATTCTCACGCCTAGTGAGTAGTGTTACAATTTGAGTTGTTATTATTGCTCCTCCTACAAGTAAAAATAACTTGTAAAATCCAATTATCTTAATGCACGAGATTAAAGATAAATAATATACTTTAGAAGAATTATTTGTTTTTCAAAGAATAGTTTATTTTTCTTTTAGGTTATCCTGGTTAGTTTTAGAAAATACAAAATTAGATTTTACGAATACAAGATTAAAGGTAGATCGCAAACATTCTCTCAGATAAAATATCAAAATAAATCATCTAATTTTATAACTTTTAAATAAATATATATATACATTGAGATTTTCACGCCTCACCACACCACCTACCATAAGTCAGGACAAGATCATGCAAGACGAAGAAAACAGACAGTAGTACCCAGGCTTTGTAGCCAACGGGATCACCAGCCATAAGAAGTGGAGAGCGACCAAAGTCCATGAATCTTTATATTCACAGGCAGTTCTGGAAGCTGAATTAGCTTGAGGCGGAAGGAGAAAAATATACCATCCAAAACATCTTACCATATACTCTTTGCCATTGAAATTATCACTTGTATACGTAATTCTTATTTAGGAGTTTGAATTGTTTATGCAAACGTGTATATGAAAAAAAATAGAAGGATTAAGGACAAAACCATTACTTATTCCTTGCTTCATAAAAATGTGTTAACTTTGCTCCCAAGCTTAGAACCTCTCTAGTCTGTCCACCTCTTCTTATATTTCCAACAAATTTACATAACCACCACGTTAAAGTTAACTACTCTTTCCATTTAATCATAAGAATTCATCATAATCCAACATCATGCCGATCTTTGGGGGATCTTCTGATTCTGAAGACGAAAGAACGATGCATCAACAAACTAAGCTCTTCTATCGCCAACGATCAATTCACTCTATATTCGGAGGAGGCAAAGGTATTTACTTCTCTCATTTTGTTAACTTTATATCGGCCAATTAATCGATATGAGTATTATGTATATGTGAAAAAGCTAGATACATGTTTTATATCTATATATATTCGTTGTATATATATCTCTGTTAGAAGAATCTTTATGGTTTTCAACAAATGATACTTTAAAAACGAAATTTGATATTTGTGATTTAACAGTTGCGGATATTTTGTTATGGAGAGAGCCAAAAATTGCTGCAACATTGGTGATAGGAGTTAGTCTACTGTGGTTCTTAATGGAAGTAGTGGAATACAATTTCATAACCTTAGTTTGTCATGCTTCCATGACCTCTATGCTTCTTTTCTTCATTTGGTCCACTGCTTCTGATTTTCTCAATTGGTAATATTGTACATATATATATTTTGATTAATCTTTCCGATTTCTTGGTTCGGTCATAGAAATATATAGTTCCGAGATTAACTAATTAATAATACATGCAGGGAAAGGCCAATCATACCAGAAGTGGTACTAGACGAATCTTCTTTCAAGGAATTAGCAACAAGCTTTCATGATAGATTCAACCAAATCCTCTCCAAGCTTCTTGACCTTGCTTGTGGAAGAGATCCGCCACTCTTTTTTCTCGTAAGATATTGATATAGTCATTCCATTATAGTTTTGATTATATGTCAAATATAGTTACTAATATTTTCCTAAAATTGGATACAACTTTTTTCAGACAACAATTTCACTTTACATCCTATCAATCATCGGGACATGTATCAACTTTATGAATCTACTGTTCATAGGTGAGAAGTACAATTATTAGACTATGTAGATTTAAATCTTGATGAATTTACAGAGGGTTAATTGATGGACGTCATGCCGTTTAGGGTTTGTAAGCATGCAAACATTGCCGGTTATGTACGAGATGTACGAGGATGACGTGGATAGAGTGGTTAGTAAGTTTATGAGAAAGATGAGAAAGCTGTACAGGAAAGTGGACTCGAATGTTCTTAGAAAGATCCCAAGAGGAACAGTCAGAAGCAAGAAACATACTTAATTCTTCATTGGTTACTCACTGATGTAAAAATAAAATTTATATGCATATAGAGCAATGATTTATATTAGGCTAATTTATATAGTTACCGTAAAACAAGTTTAATTCCTATTTCAAATAAATGGAAGTCTTTTGGTTTTAGTTTACAAAAAAAAAAGTCTTTTGGTTTCTGTGGTTTTTCGTACAAAATGAAATGACGTGAATCAAATAACCCTTAAGGAGGATATTAGAATGCCAACTGGATAAATGAAGAACTTATCAATGATATATGAATTATAATTAGTTTTTTTTTTTTTGCTAAACTGAATTATAATTAGTTTTGGTTCACTAATTGAGTATTATAATTTATGGTTTTGCATGTTTCAACCTCCCACGAGTTAAAACTCCTCGAGTCCAGTAGTCAAATCAATGTTAAACCGTGACCGACGGATCAAAACTTCTCCCTTGAAAACAGCAATATGAACAATCCTTGGTGGAAATGGATTTCTCAAAGATTGAAGCTTCTCCAGCTTTGAAGAAATGTAGTAACATTTCGTTAAACCTTAGATATTATCACACATTTTAACTTCTTTTCTCTTCATTTTCTTTTGCTAGAGAAAGTGGAACAAACCATGGTTAAATCAAACCATGCATTTTGTTATTTTTAGATATCTGTCGTGGTCTTAACCTCTAATAATGTGATGTATTAGATGTGTATGCGGTAAGTATTGTGATTGTGTTTGGGGAATGAATCTAACTTTAGAACTACTAGTGCGTGTGATCCCAAGAAAAATGAAAGAAAACTTTAAATTTAGATATGTGTATATACATACGTTTATATATTATAATGTTTAATGGTAAAAAAAGAAAGAAAGAGAAGATTCCAAATGAATGAAAAAGGGGATGAACAAACATTAGGCTTTCGTCAAAAAACTTTTGATTTGAAATTTAATTTGTATAGACAAATTTTCACAAACAAGGAACACGTAGTCCACGTGAAATGGAAAAAAGAGCTTTTCATGCTCTTTTTGTCTACTGAGTATAATTTTTAATACTTCTTCGGTTTCAAATTATATAATGTTTGAATAGGTTTATATTATTTTAAAATATATTATGTTTGAGGTTTCAAATCTAACTTTAATTTTATTGAGAACAGTTTAACCAATAAAATTTTACAGTTTTTTATAACTAGTTGAATGATTTTAAAATTATATATTTAAAAATGCTTTTTAAAAAAATAAAAATTTATTAATCTTTCAACCAAAATATCATACATTAAAAAACGGATAGAATATTAGATAATCAAGCCAAGGCCCAAAAAATATTCGGGTTACAAATAAAGGCATTTGCCAAAGAATCAACATGTCCATTTTATTCCCTAAAGTATAAAAAAAAGAGACATAAAAAGAAGTTTGACGATAAGAATTCAATATCCTCACAAACTCCTTCGTAGATCTTCTTCGGTTTTGAGATCGAATTGATAGCTTTGACTATAAAAAAATCTGATTGAAACCTGATTTTGGTGTAGCCAAGTTGAATGGCATGATTGAGAGCAGCTCTGACCGCTAGAGCTTTGGCAAGAAGGACAGACTGTTCTCGAGGTTGTGATTGTGATCCACACATAGTTAATGTTTTGTATAATGTTTTAATAAACTCCCTACATGAACAATGATAAATAAAGACAATTAAACAAAAACCTACCTTTCCTTTTCCGCGCCCCCAAAATTCTCCCAACCCTAACTTTCTAGCCGTCGTTCATCCCCTGCTCAGATCGCCTCTCTGGTGCCTCTTGGCACTGTGAGAGGGCTCTTGCCAACCCCGCCACATCCAAATCCATCTCTGGCATGAAGATCTGTTGGTGATGTGATTTTGTTTTCAGGTCGTCGTCTTCGTAGATGGCGTGCTTTGACTCGTCGAATATGAGACGGTTATCGACACGGTGCCTCTAGCGACTGTACCGCCGATTCATCCTTCCCTTCACCGAAGCAAACGTCTCCACTCCCGACGCCTGATTCTTCTCGCCGTGGAAATAAATGTCGCTTTGGCCTTTACCTTCAAAGGATAACTGGGTACGCGTCGCCTGAGCTAGAGGTCTCGGGACCTCGGACTGGTCGCGATAGGGTTAACTCTATCCCTCCGTCGAGTCAAGATTAGGCGATCAGCTACAGAGTGATGCATTAGTTTAGCTCCTCTCCCCTCCTTTGTTATTGGTATTGGCGTTGCTTGTTAGCTTTGATTGGAGTTGCAGGTTTAAATGAGTTAGGTTGTGGAGGTTCTTCGTTTTTCTTGGAGCTCGGGGTAACACTTTGCGGTTGGAGGAGGTAGTAAGACTCGGGAGGTGGTGATGCTGCCCCTTTCTCTGTACCGACTTAGAGGGCGAGTGCGGTCGAGTTGGTTGAGCGCTATTAAGCACCCGTTGTGTGTGTTGTCCCGTCTATTGCTGGAATCCGGGTTTAGTTCTTTCCCAGCCCGGACTTAGAGGACAGTCCTTGAGCGGGTCCGTTTCTGTTCCTTGGAGAAAAGCAATTTGTGCAGGCAGCCGTTGAATCCACTTCCCACTAGCGTTGTGTTTCTTGTGTTCTAGTTTCTCGGGTCTCTCCTTTGTACCTGTCTTGGCTCAACCTTCCATCAGGTTATCACAAGTTTGTATCGATACTTGATGTCCTGTTCGCTACAAAGCAGAACGGTTTCAAATTCGATTGATTTTGTTTCCATGTTTTTTACCTTTTTTTGCCATGGAAGTGATTTTTAGAGTTCTTATAGTTTTTCATCACATCTTGTAAGACTCATCAGTTCATTGCAGAAATGATATTTACCGTTTAGCAAAAAAAAAAAAAACAATTAAACACTGCAGATTATTTTAACATTACTTTGGATTTAACAAGTTTAATTGAACGACCAGTCAAATTTCAAGCTCTAAAAAACTTTTTAAGAAACTACAAAATCAAGCTGTTCATTTAGTATATATATATATATATATATATGGGGTTTGACTTTTCTCACCAGAATTTAGTATGGTCAACATAAAACAGGTAAATTTCCTCCAAAAATCTGAAGTTGAAGTATGTATGCAAGTTATCGGATACACACTGAGCCAGAAATTTCGAAAGACAGTTTTCAATTATTCCATATAAATTTTGTTTTTTCATTCCATATAAAATTATAAATTATAACCAAGTCCGTCTGATTATGTCAACACTTAAACACCGAATCACATCAAAACATCAAAACATCAAAGTTCCACAGTTAATTGTTTTTGGACCATGCATGACTTCTTAGAAGTCTTCATTCTTTTATTTTTTTGGTCTAATTCTTTCTTTTAATTTATATAAAAAACACATATTCCCATTAGAACCTTACAGTCAAACTGAATAACTTATGAAAGAGTCAATGGTCTACGTACGAATTTATCAACTATAAGTAAGAAACCTATTCACGTTAAACAACTCAATCTCATCCAAATTAAAACATATCTAGCTAGAGAGGAATGGCTAGACACTTAGAAGATGTAATGAGCATGGCGGCAACAACACACTTCGATGTTAGTTACCTTTTTCATCTTGTGTTCTTGGTTCTATTTGGCTGTTGTGTCCTCTCGGCTCTATTACTCTCTTGCGCCGATGGAGCCTCCGGTGATAGAGCCACTTCCCGTAATACAACAGCTGCAGGAGGTTGTGGCGGAGCCGGTTGCGGCGGTGGTTGTGGAGGTTAAGAGTTCCTTTATCCTCATCTATGGCACAAATAATAGTCTACTTTTCTAATATTATGGTTTGTGTAGTCAGCTTTCGTTTTACTGTTATGCAACTCTTTGATTGCTTTCACATAAACATAAGACTAGATTGTATAAATAAATTGTATTACAATAGCATATAATACTATTTATTGCATTTCGTTTTGAAGTTAAATTAAATTTTTTTTTGTTTTTTGTTTTTTTTGTTCAAACCATTTATTCCATTCAAATTAACTTAAGCTACAGAGTTCCCCAATCCTTGAAGGACTGTTTGAGATCACAAACAGAGCATTCTTGGCAAGCCTGTCAGCTTGCTCATTACAACTACGAGAAACGAAACGATAAGATATAGAAGAGAAGGAATGACTCAACACGCCTAGGTCATGAAGTATTCCTTTGAGTTTGATCACAGACTTGTTTCCTGTGTATTGATGTTGATTAGATTTTAAAAGTCTGAAAACAGACCACATCTTTGATTCCAGCTGAGGCCGCCATGGTGAGACCCGCTTTTAACGCCAGAGAGTGTCTGCAGATAAAATAGAGGCCACCACACGTCTTGCAGAGTTTCCTTCGAAGAGAGTAACGCCCGCTGTGTCCGAGGCCACCCTGCCAAATCCTCCCGCACACGACGTGCCATTCCATGCCGCATCCGAGAAGAGGCGAATGGTCTTATCAGGCACCCGAGGTAAAGTGTTTGACTTGTTAAAGTCTTTTTAGGTGAAACAGGGGATGTTTTCGGGACTTGAGTCGCATTCTGCCATTCTTTTGCCGTCTTAAGTGTTTTTAAAATGAGAAACAAAACGATAAGAGATACATATGATATTGATTTGTTGCTAAAAGTTAACAACAGAAATAAAACTGGTATATCTATACTATTAAAGCAGGATCATATTCTGTTTTTTACTAAAAATACCCTTTTCTTTACTAACATTACTTATTTCATTAAGGGCAATTAAGTAATATTAATAACATATTTATATTGGGTCATTATTTTTGGATCCAGCCCACTGCCCACATCATCTCTTTTGGGTCATTTGGGCCGATTAAGAAATCATATCCAATTCTTATTTTTTTCTCCAAGTTCAAATAATTTATTTTTAACTATTCTTAATATTTTGTGTAGTGAACAAAAATTAATCACTTAATTATTATGTTTTTCTGTTTTTAATATAATTTAAGCATTCATAAAAAATTTGAATTTTTTCATTGAAAAGTAAAAATCTTTATTAAAAGTATATAATTTTTTTATTAAAAAAAGTTAACCACATAATAAAATAAATTTATCAGTTTTATAACAACTTAATTCATTAAAAATAAAGTTTAATTTTCTAAACATAAATACTCATTAGACCTGGACGTTCGGGTACAGATCGGTTCTTTCGGGTATCGGGTTTTTTGGATTTTGAAATTAAACCCATACGGGTATTATAAAATTTTGGGTCGGTTTGAGTCGGATCTTTTTGGGTCCGGGTGGGTTTAGTTCTCATGCATAAGAACCTGAAAATAACCAAATAACCAAATTATCTAAAACGGGTTCGGTTATTTGTACTCAAAGTAACCAAAGTATCCGATTCGATTCAAATTTTTGTATCCAAATTACTCAAAAGTAACCAAAAATATCCATTCTATACAGTTTTTTGGATAAACTTTTATCCAAACTATCATATTTTATCCAAAAATACTCAAAAGTACCGAAAATAACTACTATAGTTAACTTATAATATTAATTTAAAATATTAAAATAATTATAAATATAATTATAACATATATTTTTAGATATATATTCACATTTCGGATATCTGCGGGTACTCATTCGGTTCTCGGTTCGGGTCGGGTTCGGAACCGGTTCTTCGGATATAGCAATTTAGAACTTATTCGGATATTTATCCCGGGTCTGATCGAGTTCGGGACCCTGATTTTCGGGTCGGTTTCGGGTTGGTTCTTCAGGTCCGGATATTGTGCTCATGCCTATACTCTTTTAAAATGAAACACGATAAAGAAAGATAAAAAGCTTAAGTCTTTTATAAAAAAAAATATATGAAAATATGACATTTACTAAATATTTGTCAATTTAAAAAAAATAAGGAAAATAAACCCGCGCTTTGAAAGCGCGGGTCAAAATCTAGTATTCTATTAAAACAAAAGTACAAAATATCATTTGCCTATTTTTAAATGAGTTATTATAGATTTTCATTCATTTTTTTAACTAAATCGAACTATTTCATTTATTGTATTATTAATTAGTTTGATAGCATTTATTACAAAGTATTAAATACAACTTACATACCTTAAAATGTTTTATTATATCTTCCTTTTCACTCTTTCTAATTACTTCATTAATTGTATTTATTATATAATTGTATTTATTATAGTAATTCACATCATTTAATTTACGTGTTAACAATAATAGTTTTTTAGATTTGAGTTTCTTCGTTCATGACAAAAATTCAAACCAGTTAAAATATAATTTTATTTGTTTTAAAAATCAGTTAAATATGGACATTTAAATATCGTTTTTATATATATTGATTTTTTATTTTAATAGAATATAACAATTAATATATAAATATCATAGTTTAGTTGTTGTTATGGTTAAAGACTCCGTTTAAATTCTACTAGGTATATGCATCCAAATTTTTCTTCTTTTTTCTCATGAAACTTACGGGACGTTCTCATTATTCTCACTATAAACAATCGTTTTGTTCTCAAGTTCTTTTTTTTAAATAGAAAAAATTCTTGATTTTGGTAGAAATCAAAGCTAAATTATAGTAACTTTTTTGATAAAAAAACTGTAGTTACTTTTAGCGACTTTTTACTGTTTAATCATCTGAAAAAAACAAATTCAATTGTTTTTATTTGAAAATATTTAAAATCAAATTTTATAATATAAAAATGATGCGCAACATTTATATATTAGATGTATATTTTTGAATAGGGCCTTCAATATCTCAGATCCTGCTCTTAAGGTCCCTCAACTTCCATCTGATCACCATATTGAATCGCCATCTCATCTTCGAATTCCTTAAAAAGCTCATAAGCTGCTTCAGGCTCGATCTCACCACTTTCACACATATCCCCAAGCTCATTCAACTTTGCTTCAACCTTTTTCTTCAAGCGATCTGAATGGAAAATACAGTTAGATGACTTTCCAACCGTTCTTATTCACCACCGGTCCAAACATTATATTATCTTTTTTCCTAAATAAGTATCACTTTGACATTTTTCACACATATTAAAAAGTAACAGAATTAAATTGTTATTGATTACACTTCTTTAACTAATAGTATCTGAATAAAAATACTAATATTACCGTCAAAGAGTACTATATTACCGTCAAAGTGTCCAACAAAGACTTTTTTTTCTGTCAACAGAGTCCAACAAAGACAGTTAAGACATCCGCATTAAGACAGTTCAAACTAATATATAACCTAAACTAACAATATTCCATATATTAATACTTTTAGAGAAATCATCGAACAATTTTTATTAAATAAAAACAGAAATAGACATTATAACAATAACTATAATACTTTACAAAACAACATAATAAAAAGTCTATATTTATATCTCATAAGAAGGAACTCGACGTTATACGTATTTAGTAAAAAAAAGAAAAACATAACCGATTGTCTAATTGGTCAATGCTTAGAGCGGTTGAGACGCAGTTATATGTTGTTGTTGCTCTTTGTCACTTGCAAGACTCATCTGTTTAGACATATCAGCTAAAGCAGCTGCGGCTGCGGCTGGTGTCATGCTTTGATACGGAGAAGCTAACGGAATAGCACTGTTGGTAGGAAGACGTTGTGCATGGTAATACATTGTCTCGTTTTGCGGATTTGTGTACTCGTACGCTCCAGTACTGTAGTTTGGATTAGCGTTTGCGGTTTGTTGAGAACCTCCTGCGTAGCCCATGTAATGAAGTTGTGGCTGTTGTTGTTGAACCTGAGGATTATGTGATATAGGGGCAGGGTAAACGTTTTGAGCTACTTCAGGTCTCGGGTTTGTGGTGGGTGTTGAGTTTGGATAGAGCGGGGGAGTTCCAGCTGGGACATATTGCTGAGATTGCGGGACAGACATCACGTAAACTGGGTAGTTTTGCTGCTGCTGATGATGAGGGTAAACCGGGATGTATTGTGATGGATGAGGAATGTATTGAACACCTTGGTGTAAGAAAGGTTGCTGAACCGGGACTTGGTGTTGTTGGTCCATAGTTGTGTATGTAGTTGGCTGAGATAGGACGTGTGATGTGGTCTGGGCTGAAGTGGTTTCATGCTGAGGTATGCAGTGGCTAGTTTGGACCGGAGTAATTTCAGGCTGTGTTACCGGGGCTCTTGGCATAGTTGGAGCTTGGTCTTGGTAGTACACCGGCTTTGAAAATGAAGTAGCAGAAGAAATGCTAGTATCACTGTATCCATGCAAACCAGAAATCAGCATCCGACTGAAAGAACAGATCTAACAAGGGTGCTCTAGTTTTTACACGCATGAAAATCTCAATAACAACTGTACTAATCTGTTAAGAAACCCAATCTATATACTATACAACAAGAAAAAAGATCGTCGGATACATAAACAATATGTCATTATATACACATCTGGACACAAATAAGAACAATACATTAACTATATTAGTTTCATGACAACATTCATAAACTAATAATATTATTATGTAATTAGTACCATCAACATATATATACATATAGATAAAGATTGTGGTTAAAAGATACATATAGATAAAGACAAAATTAGATTCTTATGCATTTAACAACTTCAAACAAATTCTCAGTTATCCTTTGATATAACATAGTTTTAAATTAGTGATCTATCTGTTTAGCTAAGCCTGTGTCCACATGTAAAGAACCAAAAAAAAAAAAAACAGTGCAAAGACAACCACAAATTAAGGCAAACCGAAGAAAATGAATGAGAAACAAGAAGTTAAGTTGGATGCCTACTCCATATCTGAAATTACCTAAATCAATTATCTATTTAATGTAGCAGGAGATATTCATTTCATAAAACATTTATAAATCAGTCAGAAAATACCTTGCAACAGAATCAGGAGATGTCAAGCCATACCCACCGGCACCTCTCTGTGGGATCGCCACTGGCTGCATCGGCAAAGGTGGCTTCCTATATCCATTCACTACACCTGGATCGGATCGATCATCATCTGCTGCAACCCGGCCATGGCTTATGGCTGGAGGAGCAGCATCAGTAGGTGCGTTGCTATACCCCACGGCAGTATCTGTCATCGTACCCGGTGGAATCATCATTGGCCTATTTGCCATCAAACCAGCGCCATCTTCCTGATTCCTCTGACCGTCCACGTTTGAGAAGCTCATTTGAGCAAACTGTTGTTCCATCCTCTGGTCTTCACCGACCCTAACGCGGATCGGTGGCAAATAGGCAGTGGAAGGAGAAGAAGAGGAAGATCCTATCGAAGAACCACCAGCTGCTTCCATCATAGGCGAGTCAGGCATGGAGCTCATATGCATCTCCTGATGAGATATCACACCGTTCGTGATGTAACCTCCTTGCTTGCTGTTCACGCAACCCGCATCAGCTCCTAGTTTCTGGACCTCAGCCTCTCCTTCACCCGCCTCGTCAAGATTCACCAAGGTGTTGTTCACCGCGGCCGAGTCCGACAAACCACGAGGAAGCAAGCCGGATTGGTTCAAAGCATTGACAAACCATGTCTCCGACTTCGCACTATCAAGAAGAGATCCCATGGTAGCAGCGGTCTCTAGCTTGTTCGCGAAAAGAAACAAACGTATCCGGTGCGTGGCAGTAGCCGTCGCCGATGACGTGGCACGATCATACTCCTCAATCATGTTCTCAAGATCTTCATCGGTGGTGATGCTGACGAGTGAGTCAAGATCTTCGCTAGGGAGCTGGTACTTGAGCGTGAAAGACCGACCGTTAAGGAGCATACTAGAGAGACGAGATCGTAGGGATGCCAGTGAAGCGCGTCGATCAATGACCACTAGACGCGTCTCGCCGCTAGAGTACGTTAGGGCCTTGTCATGTGGACGAGGCATGATGTGGCCACCAAAACTGCACATGAGGCGAAGCTTTGCGTCGGGAACGGCCGCCAGTGGCTCCATGTTTCCTCCGGTATCAATAGCGACGGCGCGTGGGGATCCATCAAGCGTAGTAGAGACAACTGTGGTTGGCGTAAGATTTGAAGCTAGATGTGATAAAGATGAAAGTGAAGTCTCCATATTCAGCGGATAGGTTAGTTTAACGGATCCCTTTATATATTGATAAATCTTTTCAAATTCGAATTAGTATTTCATTATGGTAGACACAAGTTTAACTATACATGTAAATAAATAACCGGATATTAAAAATAAGGAAATGAAAAAGAATGTATAATCTTTAAAAGTAAAATAGAAATAAATTTAATCCTAAATGCATATAATAGAAACAAATATAAGCCAGGCTGAAAAATATAAACTCAGATATGCATGATTTCGAAAATAAAGTAAGAAAATTAGATTGATATTAGATTGATCACAAAAAAGAGTAGTACGTGGAAAGGAAAATAAGAAAATTAGATTGATTTTAGATTGATCACAACAAAATAATATATTTCTCTCCAAAAAAGAGTAGTGGAAAATAATCGATCCCTTCTTTCACGCTTCTCTCGACCTTCTTCAGTTTCTCTGTCTCTTTCTCCATCTTTATATTAGATTGATCACACCCCATGTGTATAACTTTGGTAACAGCGTGATATTTTATTAACGTAATGGCAACAAAAAGTACCTCCAATGCTGGTTGCTCGAATCTAAATTAAAGTTTTTTGAAAATTTTAGATTGGACTCTGTTTTAATATATGAAGATCTCTAAGTTTTGTCGGCAATTGGTTAATAAATAAGATTTTCAAGATCTAGTAAGAGAATACAATTTGCTTACACCACCGACATATAATTTATAGTGTTATAGAATTTTATCGACTGTTAAATTCATCTTGCATCTGGTAAAGAAGTAAAAATGTAAAAATATTTTTGGATACTATATGTTATATAGAAAATTTTGTCACAAAAATATAATAAAATGTAGTAAAAGTTATAGATTTGAGGCTCATAATAGAACTTTTGTTAATAGCCGTTTATCAAAATGTATGTAGTGTCGATCTTTGTGTTTTAGAAAGCTGTGTAGTAGTGTTTAATTTGGTATAGAATGATTAATATAAAATGATAAATTTGTTCCCTTTAACATGGTTAAATTCTCTACAAGTTCCAACATTACAGCTGGCTGCAATTTGTTTGCGGAAAGTTGACGTGAAAAAAATGATAACAAATTCATGTCACTAATTCTCGATTCGTTGAAAAATAGATTTTAATGAACCATATCCTAATTTCTTTTTTTTGAATATATACCATATCCTAATTTCATACTTGTTAAATTATAAAAAGTGGAATTTGAAGTTTGTTCATTGTCAAAGAAAGAAAGAAAGGTGAACCACATCGTGGTGATCCACCGGTTTTCATTAGAAAATGAGTTATTCTGTTGATTGAAGAGAAATCGTTCCACGTATACGTATACGTAGTCAAAAAAGTTTATTCATATATTACATCTCTCACCCGAAAATAGGTCTATGTATTTAATAAATTTTGATTTAACCCTTTTAAGTTTTAGAAGAAAAAAGAATGTTTAGATGAATAGACTCCAAGAAGGCGGATCAATCCGAGTACCTTACGGGAAAATGAAAAACCGAACCCATGTGGATAAATTTCGGTGACCGTGTATGGTTTACTTCAACCGGACGTTTCACATTCGATTTCCAAAGTATTTTTTCCTTCAAAAGTTGACTAACTGTTGAAACTTGAATATAGGGGTTAACATTTGCCAGTTGCCACCATCATGAACATTGAACTACGTTATGACTCTTCATGAGGTTCAGTTCCTCATATGCCTCTTCTTAAATTGGTTCATTTCAAACCTTTTAAAAAAATGTATTTCAACTTTGTTTAATTAATCCTAAGACATATATAAATTGAACGAAGACTCACTTTGCTTAATAAATGAGGCGAATCTTATTCTAAGGACATATATACTATACAAATTGAACGAAGACTCACTTTGCTTAACTAATCCGGATCCTATGTTGAAATCAGAAGTCGGAACCCAAGAGACTAGAGAGGTAATTACTTAATTAGGGAACAACTAGACCAATCCTAAACATACGAAAATATTTATGAACATGGTTAACAAATTAGTAGTAAGTAACACACAAAAAGTAGTAACACATACATTATACAAACATCTGGTTAAAAATTACATCGATTGATCTATTACCACTAATATATGAGCATGAAATTTTAAAACTCAGAATCAGTGCTTTTGTCGATTACGATCGTTCAGCAAGTAAGTAGAGCCAGGCTCGACCTACTTCGTCCAACATTCTTCGAGAACCGCTCTGTGTCATCGTTGTCGCTCGACCACACTTCTCAGCCAACATTCTAAAATACGCATATGGGGCCCATCCTGTTCATATTTTAAAATCTTGAATCGTTACATATCTCAATTCAAGAAAGAAAGGTAAAATGTTTTATTACCACTGTTGTCGTATGGGTAAGGAAAAAAGTGGAGGCAAGAGAAAGAAGCGACAAATATTCCGATGATAGCTCCGGCAAAGACGTCGGTCCAATGGTGCCAGTAGTCGTCGACACGTATATTCCGATAAGAACTGCGACGATTATCGGTAAGAACACAAGGCATAGCTTTGCCACATGTCCCCGTCTGTCAAATACTTTGATTTTACCCGATATAAGTACCGCGCCAAGAATGTTAAACCAGCAAATGCCCCTGCATATACCGTGATTAACCGGCTTAGTTAGACCGGAAACAGTTCATTGTACACTAGTTAGTAATGTTTTAGAAGTCTTACACGAAATGTGACCGCTAGGGAAGCTCTTGTAAGTTGTAACCTTCTTTGATTATCTTTTTAACTCCATGGCACAAAACATCCTTAGATTCCGGATCGAATTTTTGCATTTCTTCAGATTTATACAAAATAAGTTAAAAACTCATGATAAACCGATTAAATGGAAAAAAAACCGATTAAATGGATTGATAAAGATGTTTCATACCGGTTTACCATCGGGAAAACATCGGTAAAAGAAATTAGGTCGTGGCCTACCGACCGCATCTTTGATAGAGGTGGTGACTGCTGTCAAAAGACATGAAAATGCGATACCTTGTACACAATGTACAAATATTAGTAATCATTTAATATACATAAGTATGGAGTTCGGTTTAAAATTCAAAACATGAAGTTATAATAGTAATTTAGTATAATAAACTTCTGCATGATTGGTAGTAGAGATGAGCTCACGGAAAACTTCTGGTTTGGTCCGAGAACTTCTTTTATGTTTAATTAAAAGATTTAGGCCCAAAACCAACTTGATTGGACTTTCAGTTGGGTCCGTATTGTTTTCCACAAGGGTACATTGTAGGCTTTTACGAGATTGCTTCTGAACCGGAATATACCGGTAATTTCAGTTTAAACCAAGGAATCTGAATGTATTACATTTGGGCGTTCAGATATCGGTTTAGGTTTGGATTAAATATTTTGGATTTCTTTTATATATTAAAATCAGCTCAGTTATCAATATTTCAGGTTCATGTAGATTTTAACTATATGCCTAACATTTTTTTGGTAGCCCTTTTATTAAAAAAATACATACTTATCGCAAAACTAGTTTTTCTCATAACAGTTATGTTACTTATATATTTTTAAGCCGTTGCCTACGGCTTTCACCGTTGATATCGCTCATAGAATCAAAATAACCAATGTTTTTAAACTGTACTGGTAAGTGGTAACTAAACCGGAAAAGTTTTGGGTAATAGATCAATATAGTTCAACCGAGCTTATGGTGCTAAGAGAGTTATAACTGCAATAAGATAACGTTAATTTTATTTTCATGGTATGGATACTTCCAAATTGGACTGAGCCGCCTTTTGAGACCAAACTATACAAGTTCGTTTCGGTGAGTGTAAACGACATATAACACTGGTCACTATTCCATTGGAGTAGCGGCCAACGATTGAGTGAGATTTTTTGAGGAAAAACGCTCCACCAAAAAAAAAAAGAGTAATTTCAATATGATTGTCAATTAATTTTGGGCTTTTGTTTATGCAAGTATTCATCTATCTTATTAAAACATAAACATTCTATTGGACCTAACATTTATTTTGTAAGTTTTTTAAATTAAATACACTTTTATACTTTATAGTTAAATCTACATTAAATCACTATTGTTATTTTCTTTATACTACTATCCATGTTTCCAAACAATATACTTATTTCTTTATACTACTATCAATGTTTCCAAACAATATACTTTTTATACTACTATCAATGTTTCCAAACAATACAATAATTTATCTTAGTTATTTTATACTGCAAAATAATGAACTTTAAAATTTGGATTATAAGATTACAAATTATGAAACAATTACAATTTAAATCAAATTAGATTACATATCGGTCATCCATCAGTTCAATCAGTTAGTCTCGGGTTTTAGTAATTTTTTAATATGAATAATTTAAAAACCAAAATTGAATTGTCAGATCTCCGGATTAACCGGTATAATCACAATCGGGTTGAATTTTAAAAAACTGCTTTAAATGCAAAAATATTTTAAATATACACTCTTTAAAAAATACCAAAATATTTATTAAGTTATTAGTGAAATTTTTCATCGTAAAATATTCCGCGCTTCTAAAGCGCGGGTCAAGATCTAGTGAGCTTTAAAAGTCTTTTCGGTAATTTATGAAAATAGACACCCACCATCCAGTGTTGCAAAAAAAAAGACACCTTATTGCATTTAGATGGTTAGCACTGTGAACTCGTTCGTGATGGTAGAGTGTACGTAAATACATGGTCTTTAAATATTTGATAGCATCCTATACTAACAAAAGAAAACAAACAAAATTCAGAAGTATCAAAGAAGACAAAAACATTTTTAAAGATAAAAAAGACTATCGATCAAGCCGTATTGGCAGAATTTTCAAAAGTACACCAAATCTGAATTTCAATTCGATGGTCTACATACGAGTGTCTACACTACAATAAGACACAAATGGGTTTTGTAATGAAGAAAATGGAGCACACAAGTTGCAGCTTCAAATCAAGAGTGGTGCTCATCTCCCTCTCCCTCTCCCTCTCTCTCTCATGTGCCACTCTGCAATGAAAATTCTATATTCAATTAATGATTATCTCATCTCTATAGTACTCTTCCCCACTCATTAATTTCTCTTGTCTCTCTTTAAAGTCCTCCAACATTATATGTTGTTATAGTTCCTTTCTTTGACCTCTTCTGTTTCTCCAATAGGCAAACTTTACTTAGTTCCAAAAATTTCACACACTCACTGTTTATCCAAGTCCATTATTGGATAAGACATATCCAGTGATCTGATATGAATGGCAGTTTCACATTTTTTAACCCCTAAGAAGTAAGAGGAGCTGAAGAAGACGAGAGAAGTGTATATTACAATATAAAAGGACAGACCGATCACTAGCCAACCATTAAGATTTGATTCCCTTCTTAATGCAATAGTCCCTACTTTGGTGATCTGTCATTGTCGCCTTTCAATTTTTTCGATAAAACTCCGGTTTACATTCGCCAATCATTCTGGTTCTCTAGATTGGTAGTTTGTTTGCCATTACTTTAGTTTTAATGGTGATTAAGAAACATCCATTAAAATGTTTGACATGTGAACTAGTCTTTGAGACAATGTCATATTCAAAGACAATGCGTCTATAATCTTTTTGAGCAACTAAAATTTCATTAGAGAAAGAGTTTAGTGTGGGCTCAAGCCCAACACTGAATATTTGTTACAAAGTGAGGCCTTAGCCAAAGAGTCAGCAAGCCCATTTTGTGATCTTGGAATAAATGAAGCGTGAAAAGAGAGAAAAGCAGTAGAGATAGACGATTCAATGTCCGCAAGAACTCCAAAGAGTTCATTCGAGCGATGATTCGTGGTGATGGCTTGAATAAGCCCTTTGCAGTCTGATCTGAGCCAGATTGTAGTGAGATCGAGCGAAGCGGCGTGTCCTAGAGCAGCCCGAATTGCCAGAGATTCCGCCATGATTGCCGAGGAGACGTGTTCCTGATAGAGGCAACCGCGTGTGATTTCCAGTCCCGATTGAGTAGTGACAATGCGTCTATAATCATGAGCCAATATTGGATTTGGAGTCCAATTAGACAATTCTTTAAGGAAAAAGTATTCATATAGGGGTCTTCGCTAAAATAAAAATAATCTTTATCCCCATTAAATATATGTCTGGTAAAATGACCACAAGATTTTGAAATATACTAAGACGATTTACATTCAAATATATATATATATATATATATATATATATTTAGTCAAATAACGTTAATTACTTATAGAAATGTGTGTAAATCTTAAAAATTACAGAAAGTCAGAAACAAAACTAGAGTCGAATTTTGGTAGCTACTGATAAAATCTTCTATAACAACAATTTGTATGATTATAAGTCAGATAAATATTATAATCTCATATAAGGTTCTCTTCTACTTAAAGATAATTAGAAACGATTTTAACAAACTTAAAAAACAAAAACATTTATCGGTTGATTGAGATTTACGATCATTGATATGTATGAATGCTATTGCTAGCCAGTATAGTCACGATATATAACTATTTCAAAAAGTTACTATTTTTGGTTTTGTCGGTTGATCTTTGTTGTCCAAGAGTTTGTTGGACAAGTTAAATTAGTATTGCGACCCTATCCACCTCTCACATTGAGGACGTACGGTTGGTTGGTGGGTAGGGTTTTGCCAGCCATAGCCAAACTGTGAAGTCAGATATATCTCCTCCACATCTCACATGTCACATGATTACCACATTGATTGGCTCGTGTTTCTAGCAAGATTTTGGCTTCGCTAGAGGCGAAGATACAAAAAGAATTCGTTTCTATCCAGTGGATGCCAAATATTAATATTCTAACATATAACCCTAGATCATAAACTAGCAAATGAGGCTAAATCCAGATGCATCTTATTTTTCCATGTAAATCAGATATTGTCGTATAATGTTTTTCTTCCGAATAAGTTTTCGATCAACACAAAACTTGGTTTAGTCATAAGGTCAGTTGACAGATAAAAACTACAATATTATGAATTATATTTGGCTCTGATGAGTGATGATGAGTGAATGGATCCAATTGTAAATACCTAGTAGATGCATAACAAAAAAAGTAGGTTCCTTTCCAAGTCAATCTCATTTTGAAATCTTCAATGGAATAACTTCTCTCTTGTACCGGGTCTATGTATATATTTATGTAAGGAGGGTCCGAGAGGATTAATGTAGATGTAGATGTAGAAAGAGTCAACGTTTTGGTACATTCTGTGGCAGAGGAGCTCTCTCAGCTTTCTCCTATATATACACACACCAGTCTTCATTATCCCTTTGTCACTCACTTCACACACTCCATATGTTTACACATATTCATGCATATAGACTTATACATTATGATTCTGCATATATATACATTCACACACGTAGGTTTGGGAGTGATGCTGGTTGTTGACAGAAGATAGAGAGCACTAAGGATGAGATGCAAGTACATACATATATATCATCACACCGCAAGTGGATGTAAAGAAATTCAAGAAAGAGAGGAAAAGAGGGAAAAAGATTCTGCATCTCTACTCTTTGTGCTCTCTATACTTCTGTCAATACCATTATTTATTCATCTCTCTTACCTTACACACGCGCACAGATTACACAGATATATAATACATTCACATATATGCATAATACTAACATTACATGGGTGCATGCATCTCATAAATACTTGAGTGTTCTTTTTCATCAGTAAACACAAATATCTCGCCAATACACCTCAGCCGAGAATTTTTTTTTAATGTTTTCTTGTACTTCTTTTCTATCACATCTTATTTATGTACATAAACGAGTGTTTTTCTTTTCTGCTAAAAACATAGACGGATATTGTAACATGCAATACTTGATAGTATATGTGTTTGTAAATTTTCATACTTTGATTGAGTATATAAATATATCAACTCCCATTGGCTAATCAACCTTTTGTAGGTTGCCGTTCAGTTTTTCTGGTCCAACGGAGTTTAAAAGCTTACTTTTTGATCTCCAGTTTATAACTTTAGTTTTAATTCTGTTATTTTAGGCTAAACGTAATTATGTATCCGAGTGTTTTTTCAGAGATACTCTATAATATCCTTTTTTGTTGAAAATAGATCACGATGGAAAAATATAAAAGGTTTAAAAGCACATATACCTTTTGGGTTAATTAGTCTAGAATTATGGTATACTTTTTTGGGATAAGATATATGGTTTGAGGATTAGGGTTAAGAGTCTAAAAATTAAGAATTAATATATAAAATTTAAAATGATAAATTCATAAATAAATAGTTTAAAAATATTTATTTAAATTAGATGTTTTATTCATTCATGATATTGATTTAAAATAAATGTATTATTCATTAATGGTAATTTATTTTTGGATCTTTAATAAATTTTATTTTTGGACATTTTTTTTCTTGTGGATTATTTTGATCATTAAAACTTATTTTATGGTGTCTAAGAGACTTCTTTTAAAAAAATATATATTTTTGGAGTTACTTAAATAAGAATGTGCTTTTAACAGCTTTATATACAAGATCTCTTGTATTTTTGCCATTTCATTGAAACGTATTTGGCAAAATAAAATAAAAAAATCGCACTGTCAAATTTCTTACTGTCAACTTTTTCTTAAACTTTCTTTGATTAATTTGGCAGGGATTTGAAGAAGTTTTATTGCATGGAAAACACTAATCAAGATGACGCTGTTGAACAAAGTTTTTCTCAATCAGGTCTAAGCATAGTTCAATTTTGTAGTGTATGTAATTTCGTTTCTTGTGCCAAAAAAAAATGTAATTTCGGTTTCAGAACACTGTAATATATCAAAGGCAATGAGTTAACTAATAATGACAACAATGTGCAAGAGATTACTTAGTCTACAATCTATGTAACATGTTATTTGGACAGTTTATTTGCGTTTTACATAAGCGTTTGCGCTCTCGGACACAGCCAAGGTTGTTTCATCACATTACAAACAAACTCCGCTAATACTACAACTCTTCATCCACACAAGAAAACAGAGAAGATTCTACAGAGAATGAACGGCTGATTCGATTTCATCGTCCATAGACTCAGCAATCTCTCTGAAAGACTCGCTATGGAGATGCCTAGTGAAGCTAGTGGTGGTATCCAAGAAATAAAGAATCGACGACATCAAACAGCAACACACAAACATAGGGATGGGACCGAAGTTCCACAGGAAGAGCGGGAAGGAGAAGTAGAAAGCTCGAAGTCCGAGAGACCAGAAGTAGCTAGCTCGGTTCAGGTTTCTAGACACGTACTCACAATGCTCTCTCTTCCCTCTAGAGACGGGAACCGTGATGAGGAAACTCACATGAGCGTAGTACCTGATGGACTGGACGTTGCAGAGAAAGGCCATGAGGAAACAGACGAGGATCGCGAAGTTCTTGATGGTCGAAAGGAGAGGGCTTTTGTTTCCGTATATGATAGACGAGGAGGCTGTGGATTTGGAAGCAGAGGTGTTGTTGTTTACGAAGACGCCGATGATGGAACAGAGAGTGATTGCTGTCGTGGCTAAAAGAGTTGATGCCATTATGTTGTTCCTTATTGTCTGTACTGCTAAAGTACCGTTCTTCAGCGGCTCCTGCACACAAATAACAATGAGAAAAACTGAATCTTGACTCAAAAGAATCTCAATTACACAGTCCTAGAAACCCTAATCTGGACCAAAGAGGAAAAGGGAGAAGAGAGAGAGAGAGAGAGAGAGAAACGTACGGTCATCATAGAGAAGACCCATTGTCGTCGAGATTCAGCGTTGAGGGAGATAACAGTGAGCTTGGGACGGTGGATTATAGCGTAGCCGAGCCAGACGTGGTATGCGACCATCACGGCGAGACCCGCGGGGACAAGTATTGCATCCAACCACTCCTCCTTCCACATGAATACTCCTCCGCCGCAGAGGAAGTGGAGATTCGTATGGTTGCGTGATCGGAGAAAAAGACAAGGATCGATGTCTGGAAATGAAGCCAGCGTAGCGCACGAAGATGGAAAGGGACAGTGTTCGTTCACACGTGTTAAACACTAACTAGTTGCAAAGTCCTACGGAGGAATCTTCTTCATCTCTGTCTCTAATTATTACCAGTCTTGATCAGAACACTACTACTACATTTCTGGTTTGGTCCGAGAACTTCTTTTAGGCTTAATAAGGTTTAGGCCCAAAACTAACGTTATTGGACTTTAAGTTGGGCTCGATTTGATTTTCTACAAAAGAAAAAGAGAGTTGCAGCCTTGTGATGAGATTGCTTCTGAACCGGAATTATACCCGTGATTTCAGTTTAAACCAATGAACCGGAATGTTGGAGATCAGCTTTCTTTAATTTTCTATATATGTCTATGGTAGATTCAGTTAATAATACTTTGGGGTTAGGTACTCACCATACTTTCTTTACATTCAGATCAAAATAAATATAAAATAATCTTTCAGATATACTCATGAATATACTGTACTCATAAATATTACTACTTTGGCCAAGTTGAATTTTCTTTTGTTATGTTTCATGATGATACAGCCATACAGGCTCAAAGGCACAGCAACTATGTAAGATAAATATCAAATTATCAGGTGTGATGTGATGAACATTTCCTAGTTGCGCTGCTTCAGTCATCAGCCTGTAGTTTAAAAAGTCTGTTTTCTCCTGCAGCCATTTCACAAGGAGCTGTACAATCTAGTTCCCGCTTTCCTAAAGGCGATCAATGAGAACACAGAAGAAAGTATTAGGATAGTAGAGTCCCGGTTTATACTATACCAATTAGAATGTTGGTTAGGTGAATGTATATCGGTTTAACTCACTATAAAGAGTGTTAAATGTGTTACAAATACTAATGACTCGTGAGTCATGATCAATTTAAAGAAGAAAAACGAATACCCCACTTCTTCTGGTGTTTCGGTCTTGGATTCGTGTTAAATGATTCTTGCACGTCATAAATCTGTTACCAAACTATTGATTTTGCAGGAGATATTTAAAGAATAGAGAATATCAAAATCAGACACGCTTGTGAAGCAAGGCTTCTAAAGATTTTCAGCTTCGGTTCACCTATTGCGCAAAAGTAAGTTATAAATATTTCTGGACATTCACACGGGTATTAACATTCAACAACAAAAATATTCTCTTAAAACCAAAAACAAAATATTTACATTCAGTGACTATCGTACCCTCTATTTACAGTATATACCAATTGTGAATATTTCGAAGTACTTAAACCTAATACCTTCTTTCTCTTTTGTTTGTTTAGTTAAAACTTAAACCTAACCCCTTACGTTCTCTTTGCTCTCATCTTGCTTTCTTCCTTTCTCTTCGTTATCTTCTTCTATATCTTTTACTCCCTGGGAGATCAGGTCAGGAAAACAATGGTGAATCCAAGTCTCCCACGGGAACTTACTTTCTAGGGTTTCACCCACATCTGTAAAACAGCTCCGATTAACTTGCAAACGATGGTACGCTTTATTCAAAGATCCTATATTTATCAAGAACCACTTGGGCAAAGCAGCAACGCAGATGATCTTTAAGAATGATGTATCGGTTTATTCATTCAACTTCAATTTCCATGGAATCCACAATCAAACTATTGAGTTTACAGGTAAACTTAAGAGTAAAGGATTCAGAAGATGTCACGATATATAGAATCTTTCACTGTGATGGTTTATTGTTATGCACAACCAAAGGTAATAGACTCGTGGTTTGGATGCTAGCATACTCAGATTTGATTTCACAACAGAGAAATTCGAACGTCTACCTCTTCCTTCTAATAGTGATGAGCATAATAGGCTGGTAGTTCTATCGACTGTCAGAGAAGAGAAACTAGCGTTGTTATGCCAGTACTCAGATAGTACAGGTTCATTAAAGATGAAGATATGGGTGACCGATACTAAGACTGATGAGGCCAAAGACTTGTCGTGGAGCGAATCCTTTGTAGTGGATTTAGGTAGGCCTATGACAGATTGTATGCCAAAGATGAAGCGTTTCTTGGTGGACGAGGAGAATAAAAAAGTCATTTGTTGTGAAACAGACCATCACGATGAATACAGGACAATAATTTACATTGTTGGAGAGGATACACATGAAGTTGTCTATAGAGAGGTTCCAAAGGGATCACAGCTTCGTGCTTTTCCACGTCTCTTCAGTTATGCTCCCAGTTTGGTTCAAATTCCAGGCAAGGCAGAGTAAATCCTTGCTGCAGAAGAAAAAGCTGATTAGCTTATTATGTCAATTATCAAAGTTTTTTTTATATATTCAGTTAATAAAACAGAGTAGCTGGCTATTCCTTTTTTTCCTTTTTCTTTTAGTACTCCTTTTGCTTTTGAAAAACAGATTTTATTGATCTTACTCAGTTACATAATTGGTTATGACTGCTTAGTCAGTTATCGATCCTTGTGTTCATGCATAGACAAAGATGCAATCATATTTCCATGTTTGCAGTAACAAACAAAAATAACTGTCTCCTAACTGCTGATGAAGTCATTCATTTAGATACTACGTCAAAACGTGACATCAAATAATTTTTAGTTCATTTTATGGCATGAGGTCTCTTTCAGATACAAATACTCTCTCATCACTCGTGAGTCATGATCCAATTTAAAGAAGAAAACGAGAATCCACTTCTTCTGTTGTTTCCTGCTTTGGACTCTTGTTAAATGCTTCTTACACGTCTTACATCTGTTACTAAACTATTGATTTTTGTTGAACTTCTTTGTTTGACCTCTTCACTTTCATGGCCAGCTATCTTTCTCACTTCTGTTCTCACTTTCTCTGTTTTGTTCTTTACTTGTGTTTCATTGTACACAACCCCTCTCTCTCGTTTATTTTTCTTGAAGAGAGAAGAGAGAAGGCGTTTATGTCTACATTTTCTCATCACCTTTCTTCAAATACAAATATACATACAGAGATAATACTAGATTTCTCTACTAACTCCACTTATTCACACACTCTTACACTTATACCTACTCCCATTTGTCCATGCCTCTACATTAGGCGATAGACTAAACAACATGCTTTGGTTGTTGACAACTCTTAAATACTCTTAACTTAACTTAGTTAGATTTTAACCAAACTAACAACTCGTATTCTAATTGTTGTGTAACTTCTTTGTTACACAACCAAACTCATCTTTAACTTCCCTTCTCTTTGAATTTTTATTGTCCACGATACTTTGCTCTTCTTCTTCTTGCTTTGTTTCTGGCACTTCAAGCTTTCTTCTTCTCTTGTTTCTTTTCCTTCTTCTTGTTCTTCTTTTCTTTGTGTTTCTTGTTCTTGTTTAATCTAAGTATACCGTTCCAACAATTTTGCTGGAAAATACTCAACTGGCTCGCGGTGTTAAAGGTGCATAGAGAATATAAAAAATCAGACATTTGTGAAGTGACTTAAAAGCTTCTTTTAATCATTCTCCATCTCATTGTTTCGTGGCAGAAATTTGGACTTTAATACTACTTGCTTTCTTCACGTATAGCATACATATTATATCAGGATGATGGCTAATTTAAACAACTCTGTATTATATAATCAGGAAATATTTGATTATGGTGCAGAAGGCATATAGTACCACTAGAACACTTACCTCTCGACATGGAAATTTATAAGAATGCAATTGAATTTTCATTTGTTTTCTAGTTTCCTATCAAACGTTTACTTCATGCTGTTCCACGCAGCTCTGTGTTTAGAGAGCTCGAAACTCATCAGAAGGAATTTTCCAGCTGGTGTGGTTGGAGAGTGTTTTTGTCAAAAGAAAGAGGAGAAAGTGCGGGCGAGAGATGCTCAGGGAAAGGTATCAAGCATATAGCTTATGTCTTCTGTACCATAAGGGTAGTAAGATAATTCATATGCTCTATATTGTACCCAGGCTTGAAGAAACAACTTATAAGATAATAAGCAGTAACTTATATTGGATGACTTTGGAACTTGGGATCAAGCCTCGTAAGAATTGCTCATGTTGTAAGGTGACTTAAAACTTGAGCCTATGTACACATCATCAGGTAAATGGCTTGCCGTTGCATCTTTTCTCGACTCTTTGATAATTGTATGTACATGATATATCTAGTCTCCACCATGCCTACCACAAGGGGTTGTATCGTTTTCATTTTTTGTGAGTAAGAATTAGTGTTATTTGGTGTTGCTGCTCTGTAAAAGCTCCATATTAGCCTCTGTTGAATATAGTATTTTGCACGTTGCACTAAATAATGGAAGAGAGAAAGAGAGATTTGAAATATGTTCTGCCTCTGTCAGCTTATTTCATGGCAAAGACAAATCGAAATTGGCTGTGAAACGGTACCAACAACCTACTAAGTTGACTTTAGGTTATTCATTGAATCCTTGTGAATCGGTTATTAATGACACTCATTTTCTCACCAGACCTGGTTGTCGTGTTTGTATATCATACTGATTCGGTTGATCTTTCTATCCTGTTCTCAATGAACACACTAGTCATCTTCATTCAATACTTGATTCTATGTGATCTCATTGATATCTCTGTGTTTTTTTTTGACTAAAAAAGAAGATATCTCTGTGTTTGCCCGTTTGTCGTTGATCTTTGGTGATACGGTGATTGTTTTGTTTATGTATCAATAAAAAAAAATTCATATCATGAGCTGAAAAATATGAGAGAATCTTCCATGTGTCCCACTAAATAAACAAGTACAGAGTACAAGTTACTTCAATTATTTTTATTTAAAATATTATTTATAAAACAGAATAGTTCCTTGTCAGTTGACACATTTGAAATTAGGAAAAACTTATATTGAACAAATATTAATTTTGACTAATGGTACATTTGGTTGCAGCCGTTTTTAGAATCTAATGACATGAACAGAGAACAAGTTAACTGAATAAACGGTGGATGCTCCTTGAACATTTATTTATTTATTGGTGAACCTTTTTTTGGTACCACTTTTCTTTTTGTAACACTTCTATTGGTGAACTTATTACTCAAATTATTATATAAAATGGATTGATTATTGATGGTTTTCCATATTCAAGACAAGATGCCTAATTCTGAGGTTAGATCACATGCTAATTTGATTCCATAAAGGCATTATTACAAGAGATAATCAACTATAAGTCTATAACAGAAATGTACACTGAATGCGTAAGATTCTCTTCACCTATCGTTCACGATTTCAACTTTTCGACCCGAAATGTCTATAATGATACATGAATTATGCCTAATCGTAAATCATAGTTAAAGAGAGTTGTATCATTGTCACGGTGGTGTCATAATCCAAATTTAGTGTATGTGGTAACTGTAGAACACATAAAATAGATCAATATATTACATACAATATCCCTACATATCTAACTCACATAAACATTCAACCTCCAAATCGTATGATTATTTAAAAAAACCAGTTAAATCATCATTATTCATAATCATTGGTTACAAATAAATAAAATGCCCCCACTTGAAGTAATGATGTGCCATTTATGTTACCTCTGAACCCAATAATCCTCCAATTGATTTGTTTATTGTAAACAGTAATAATTCCTTTCTCTTGTAAATCTCAAGTCTACCACGACACACATTCATATATAAGGCAACCTTTGATATGCTAGCAAACATCAAAAAAAAGGAAGATCCCAAAAAGAAGAAAGAAGAAGAAGATGGTGAAAGTAGTAGTATCAGAGAAGATGAAGCTTGTGGTGGCATTGATCACACTTCAGTTCTGTTTTGCAGGCTTCCACATTGTCTCAAGAGTTGCTCTTAACATTGGTGTCAGCAAAGTTGTGTACCCTGTTTATAGGAATCTTCTTGCCCTTCTCCTTATAGGTCCCTTCGCTTACTTCCTCGAAAAGTAAGTCCTTTCTTCTCTCAGAGTTTCTAGGTTTTGCTAGGATAAAAGGGCGTGTTTGTTTCTCAAATGGGTTTATTGTGTAACTTCATACAGTTTGAACTTTTGGATAAGATCTCAAAGTATAAATCTTTTGTTTTTGGTTGTCATTTGTCAATATTCTTAACAATGCATTTGTTTCAACAGAAAGGAAAGGCCTCCACTCACTATCTCTTTACTGGTTCAGTTTTTCCTCTTGGCACTCATTGGGTAAGCAGAAACAAAACAAGACCATTGCTTTCTTCTTCTAATCACCAATAAAATAATTGCTTACATTTCTGAAACTCTGCGTGTCTTAACATCAGAATCACAGCAAACCAAGGATTCTATCTATTGGGACTGTACTATGCAACTCCAACGTTTGCTTCCGCAATGCAGAACTCTGTTCCTGCCATCACTTTCATCATGGCTTGTGCCCTACGGTACATCACAAGCTCTCTCATGGAATATCGTTCTCTTCATGTTAATCTCTGCGAGTCTAATGTTGATTTTTCTTCTGTTTATCAAGGTTAGAGAACATAGACCTGGTCAGGAAACACGGTGTGGCCAAAGTATTGGGAACGCTAGTGAGCATCGGTGGAGCCACAGTGATCACACTGTACAAAGGATTTCCGATCTTTCACAAGAGCCATAACATGCACGAGGAGGAGAGGATCGAATCTAACTCGTCGCACAACTGGTCACTCGGATGGTTATACCTAATGGGGCATTGTCTGTCATGGGCTGGTTGGATGGTTCTACAAGCTCCTGTCCTAAAGAAGTACCCAGCAAAGCTTACTCTTACATCCTTCACATGTTTCTTCGGTCTGGTTCAGTTTCTAGTCATTGCCCTGTTTGTGGAAACTGATCTCAATAACTGGATCATTGTCTCTTGGGAAGAGCTCTTCACCATCCTCTATGCCGTAAGCTCTCTCCCTCTCTTCTTTTCGCTTGATATCAATCGATGAAATTAGCTAAACGAAGCATTCGTTGGTTGTCATTACAGGGAATAATAGCGTCAGGGTTTGTGGTTTATCTTCAAACTTGGTGTATATACAAAGGCGGTCCTGTCTTTGTCGCAGTCTTTCAGCCTCTCCAGACACTTCTTGTCGCTGCAATGGCGTTTCTTGTTCTTGGTGATCAGTTGTACTCTGGAAGGTAACACATTGAAAGCGACATTACGGAGTTTTGTTCATTTCGGTTGCTTGCTCTAATTCAATCTTTTCCTTTACAGGATTGTTGGTGCAGTGTTCATAATGTTGGGACTCTACTTGGTTCTTTGGGGCAAAAACGAAGAAAGAAGACAAGTGCTTGAAGAGACTACTCAACAAGATCCAGAGTCTCTGACCAAACATCTTCTTGAGGCACAACACAATAATGCTGAATCTGAAGTGTAAAAGTTTACACTTCTGCAATACTTCTCTGTACATACACACAGGAACGTGGCCAAAACACAGGCTCCTCTAGTGGGTCTATCATACAATGCATATTCTAGTTTATTATTGAGTTGCAATCAAAAATTGTGGTTGCAATAAATGTATGAATAAATGAAAAAAAAAGATAAATTGAACCAAGTAGTAGTTTAACTCATGATTTGGTCTGGTTGTTGACAGACCAATGTGCTGGATAAACTAATGTGTAATGTATTAAGCTTCTATACAACGAACCTGTATCAATTGTGACCCAGCCATTGAAGTTATGATTCTACTTAAACATCATTTCCAAAATATAACCAAATCATCATCACCATCTTAAACAAAAAAGGGGAATTCTTGATATCAAATCACTAGAAAGAATTAAAGTCGCACTAAACCACAAAGAAAACAACTTAGCTGCAATAGAACATGGTGAAAGACGAGGGGGGTCTAAGTTCAACAACAAATTGCGAAAAAAAAAAACACGAAAAAGAAACAAAGCCTCAGATGGAGCAAGGATGAAACTACCACACTACCTCACAGTAACGATGTCATCGATCTTCAAAATCATCCTTACACATTCAGTCGCTAGAGTGATCGCGCTGGTGCTCACAAGCAGAGGCTGCACGACATTCTCCTCCAAGATGTTAGTGATCTGCCCTTTCCTCACATTGATCCCAGAGTTTATTTCCCCTTGAGCATGCTTGTTCCTGAGTTCAGTCACAATAGCAATAGGATTCAAACCTGCATTCTCAGCTAGCGTGTACGGGATAACCTCGAGAGCTTCAGCGAAAGACTTCACACAGTAACCTTCCATCCCATGTAGCACCTTAGCCCAAGCACCCAGCTGCCTCGAGAGCTCAATCTCAGGCGCACCACCTCCCGCAATCAAAAACCTCTTGCTCACCAAACACCTGACAACACACAAAGCATCGTGCAGACTCCTCTCAGCTTCATCCAAAACAAGTTGATTAGAACCACGGACAAGAACAGAGGTGGTCCTCCCCATATCTTTAATCCCAGTGATCTTCAAAATCTTCCCATCTCCAAGCGACGCTTCTTCAACGAGATCAGCATGGCCAAGCTTCTCGCCTCTGAAATGTTCAATGTTAGCGATCGGCAAGCAGTTCAACGTCTTGGTAACAAACTCAATCTCATCCCTCTCAACATCCTTAATCACCATAATCTTAGCTTTAGCCAAATAGTGAAGAGACAGATCAGTCACAGCATCCCTCAAAATACTCTTCTGGATCAACAAAACATTACAACCAGTCGCTTTAATCTTCTTAATCATCCCCAAGATGTAGTTCCTCTCTTCTTTCAAGATCCTATCCATCTGAGTATAATCCGAAACAACAATACTCTGCTCAATGTCCGTCTTCGGAGGCGAGATCTGGAACTGAATCACAGCGATCTTCGCGTTCTCCATCCTCGTAGGTCCACCAGCAGCATGGCTCACCTTCTTGTCAAACACCAAACCGTTCACCGTGTGCGTATCGTCAACAGTCCCACCAAGCTTCTTAACAATCTTGATATCACGCAGATCAACGATCTCCGGCTTCTCCGGATCAATCACGGAGAGAACCGCATCCACAGCTAACGGAGCGAGCAATGTAGAGTACTGACTAACAACCTTACTATTCAACGACGTGCTAGCCGATTTCACTAAAGATTCTCTATCAGTGAGTTCCACAGGGACAGCCATGGCGGTTAAGATATCAACGGACTTACCACAAGACTTGTGGAGCGCGTCCGAGATCACGGTAGGGTGGATCCCGGAGGCTAAGAGCGATTGGCAGACTCTAAGCAAGGCTCCGGCGAGAACGACGACGGTGGTGGTCCCGTCTCCGGCGGCGGAGTCCTGAGATTTGGAGAGCTCCACCATCATCTTCGCGGCGGGCTGTAAGACGTCCATCTTGTTGACGATCGTGGCTCCGTCGTTGGTGATGATGACCTCGCCGCTCGCGGTGGAGATCATCTTGTCCATCCCCTTGGGGCCGAGGCTCGTGCGGACGGCGTCGGCGACGGCGCGGCCGGCGTTGATGTTGGCGGATCGGATGTCTTCCTTGCGTTTGTTGTCGACGAAGGACTCCGATTTGGATGCGCGGGGCCTCGATGCCGTGGATGCGGCGGCCATTTTTGTGAGGAGTAGACGAGAGGTTGAGATCTGATACGAGACTGAGATCTGATCAGTGTTACGATGGAGTGAAAGGGAACCCAAGGTGGAGCCCAACAAGTGAGTTCTGGAAATGAATGGGAGGAAAGGAGGAGATTTTGAAAATTTTCACTAGGGTTTACGCTGGTGTTTGGTTACACGGACTAATCTAATCTTCTTAAATGTGGGCCTCTTCGAATTTTGTGAGTAAACTGTAGTTAGCCCAAAAGCCCATTATGGATCTTCGATTTTCAGATTATTGTTTTCTTGAATGAAAAAGTGATTAAGGTGCCGACTAGTTTTCCCGCTACCGCCCGGAAACGCAGCTTTTGCGGTTTATAGCGGTTGTTGGCGTTTCGAAACAATCACAGAAAACGCTACAAATTGCTTCAAACCGCTCCGAACCTCTTAAAATCAAAAGCTGGTTCCAGCTAGCGTTTGCGGTTGCGGGCGGTTGCGGGAAGGTAATTTTTTTTCTTTAAAAACAGAATAAATAAAAATAATACTAAAAATATCCAATAAAAAATTTCAATTGAAATAATAGAAATTGTAAAATGTATTCATATTATATTTCAATTTATATTATAAAATTTCAAAACTAAAATATTTTCTATAAATTTTTAAAATTGAATAATATGATTTTATAAATATAAATTTTATATTTATCATATTATTGTGATTTTTAATATTTTTATAATTACATAAAATGTAAATATTGTTAAATTATTATTTAACAGATGTTGCGTTTTGTAGTTTACCAGTCATAAGAGTCCTGCAAACGCAACAATTTCTAACAGCTATACCAGTCGTACAAATCTCTAAAAAACGCTTAAAACCGCAACCACTCGCACCCGCAAACTCCCGTAACCGCAACAGCAACCGCTGCGGTTACACCAGTCAGGCCCTAAGTTGTTGGCAAAAAAGAGTAATTATGTAAGTAAAATGACGAAGTAGGTTAACTTCCATTGAACCGTGAATTCCAAAATTAAGTTAACTTTCGATTTTCCAAAATTTTACATTTACTCCTATCCTGTATCCAGTGTTCCGGTATGTAAAATCGAACCGAACCAAGCCAAATCTTGTTTACCAACCTTTAAACCGGTATCTTTTCCATTTCACCTGAAAAGAAAGAGGTTGGTCAGAACTCGTGGTCAATTATACATGTTGAAAGGAACTTTTGTGTTAAAATGGAAAAAAAAATCCTTGATTTTTAGAAATTATGGTTTATATCCTACTGTAAACAAATATTTGATCTCCAACACCGCAGTGGAATTTAACCACCAAATTCGAGATGGATTGGTGTTGTTTCACCAAATTTAGTCATAGATAGATCACCCATGTTAGATCGATGAATAAGTAGTACTTACCTGGATTTATTGGGAAATAATAAAATGTTGAAGACTACCTCAACTATTTGATTTATCGAAATGTTTTTCTTGTCAATTCATTGTTTATAGTGAAAATGGAAGGTTTGACACTCGTGTTACATATCAAGGTGCGAATTAAGAATAGATCCATACGCTGTTGATCAAAAAAAAAATATAGCTAGATCCGTACATAAAAGTCCCGTTTGCATGAAGAGTCTTTGTGGTGTGTGACGTTTGATAGAATCTTGGAGTTAGACAGTGGCGGATCTAGACCAATTATTTGACGGGGGCACATAATTAATATATATATTAAATGATATTAAATTAAATTATATAAAATAAATAAATTATAATTTAATATTATTGTAAACAACTAATCATTAATAGTTAATTAAAAACTGCAAGCAAATAATAAGATTTAATATTGTTCAACTCAAAACAGATTTTATGAAATAATTTTTTTTTTAGAAATGTAACTAATCACAATAGCATATTGTTGCAGTTAAAATTAATTTGAATATATATAAAAAGTAGTCTTCAAATTTACATATATAACAGCATATGTATCTTACCGAACTTATTTATAATCAATTAATTATATTATAACATAAAGACTTAAACTCTTTCATTTTTTCTATTAGCAATTGCTAATGTTTAGTACTCCCTCCGTTTCTTAAAATTACATATTTTAGAAAAAAAATATTTCATAAATATCTATTTATATATTTTCATTGCATGTTTTATCATATAATTATAAACTTAAAAAACTTAATTGCACTTATTGAATTTTTATTGGTTTACAATTATGGAAGAAAGATAAAAACAAAAAAATTATGTAAATTTAATGTGTTTTATTAAAATGTGTGAAAAATCTTGAACATGTAAGTTTAAAAAAAACAGAGGGAGTATTAAAATAAATGACTTAAAGTGTGCTAAAGAGTTGAAACATAAAAATTAAATATATATTATAATAGAAAGAACTATTAATCACAAATAAAGAAAGATAAAGACGTTAACATAAAAATAATAATGTTAACAATAAAACAAAGGTAGAAAAAATCTCATTAAAGAAAGCTATTGTAGTAGTAGACGTGTCAAAAGACATTAATTGTACACCACGAGGTAAAGTAAAACCAGAGAAAAAAGACAACGGGATGGTTTTGAACCAAGTAAGAAGTCAACCTAACTGGGAGCATCTTTATCAACTGTTGCACGAAAGTCATTAATAACCTGGCTAATAAGAAAAATTTAAAAAGTAGTCGGGGGCACGTGCCCCCGTTGGTGGTACTGTAGATCCGCCCCTGGAGTTAGATAAGTTTGATCCTGATCCATGTCTTGATAGGTTCCAAAGACTTTCTGGAAATGAGAGAGGAAAGGAGATTTTGAAAATTCACTAGGGTTTACGCTGGTGTTTGGTTACACAAACTACTCTATTTCTTCTAATAACGGGGCTACTCGAATTTTGTAAGGAAGCCGTATTTATCCCATAAAGCCCATCATAAATTTCGATTTTCCGAAATTTTATAATTAGTCCTATTATGTATCCAAATTCTACAAATACCGAAATGTTGCTCTCTAAAGCTAAAACCTAAAAAGAATAAAAAATTAGCCCATATTCACATTAAATAGTAAAGATAGGCAGATAGCATACATGCTTCAATCTTTACATTTCAATTATCATCTAAAACAATATACAACCAGTAGACCACAGCCGATTTTCTAACGTTGGTGTGCTTTGATATCTATATATTGTGGAGCCTAAACAATCTTGACATTTCTAAATCTTAACAGATTCGCTATCTCTGGACGGCTTCCCACGACTACGCTAAACAAATGGTGGGTTTCAAATGTGTTTAGATTTAGAAATGTCTAAGATTGTTGTTATTTTTAGCAAATAATATCTCTTGAAGGAAGCAAGAATTCCACGAAGTGTTTAATGAGTTTAGGAAGAAAGTAGGTCAAAAAGGGGACTCAATTAGAGAAGTGAAAGATGATTAAGAAAAAAGTGGGCTTCCTATTCAAATATGGTCAAAAGAATATTAAGTTCATGTGTTTAAACCAACACGGGTTGGCCTAGAAGCGAGTTGAGATACCAACCAATACGCTCCGCGCAGGTTCGATTCGCGTTGGTTACCGGGGTTTTCACATGGTCCCTCCGGGCTTTCGGGAAGCCGCCGCTGCCGTAAAACCCTCCGGACCCTTAGTGGTTCAGATTGTGGGGCGGTGGTCGGCGCTAGTCGGGTTCCTACGGGAATTCGAACACCCGGGTTAACAAAAAAAAAAATTCATGTGTTTATCTCTCTAGCTTATTTTCTCAGTTTTATCATATGTGTTGGAGTGCTGGATTTCTCATGTTGAATAAGTCTCCTTTTATAGACATAATAGCACTTGAAAAATGTAGAGATGATTGATCGCCGTCTTTGTTGGTGAAATTGTATTTGGTGTACGGTCTTACACGAAGTGGATGTTACGCAAATTGTCAGGCATGTTTTAATGACAAACTAGATTTTGACCCGCACGCCCGTGCGGGTGTATTTTCTATAAAATATGTTGTTATCTATTTTCCATGTCAATATTAGAGTTGCAAGAAAATCCGAATCCAAAAAATCGAACTGATCCCGATCCAAAAAAAGTACCAAACCCGAATTAAAATTGATTAAATATCTAAATTAATCAAAATTTTGGAATTTAGAGAACTGAAACCGAATCCGATTCGAATCAAAATATTTCGGATACCCAAACATATTCGAAATAGATTTATATACTTATATATATTTTAGATTTAATGTATTTAAAAACCTCCAGAATATATCTGATACTTTTAAGTTAGTTTAAATAATTGATAATATATATAAATAGTCATATGTAAATATCTAAAATCGCTAAAGTATAATCTACTTGATAAGGAAAGTGAAATTGACTAAGTACAATTAATAGCTATATATGTGGAGATACGTTTCTTAATTTAAAAGTGAAAATATTAACTCACAGATTTGATTTGATATGGTGTTAATTAATTCAGTGGCATAGGTATGTAATTTTTGAGGAAAACTAAGGATTATTTTATTTTTGTACTTCAGTTTTAATAGATTAGATGGTTCTGCGGTTATTGTACTCGCGCTTAAAGCCTTATTTGTACAACTTGTTCGGGTTTGCTTTCTAGCGTAATGGACTTTGATCTTGTGCTTTGGACTTTTCAAGTAAATTAGACCTTTTTTATGAGAAATACTTTATGATAGCTCTAAGAAATTTTTTGTCATAAATATAATCTACAATAAATAAATGACCAAAATATTTCATTAAAGAAGTAAATTGTATATTTATACTACTAAGCTTAACTAATTTAGATCTTAAGATTTAGAGTTAAGAGGTATTAGAAATTGAAAATAAAAATTTTAAAACAGTTTTAAAAAGAATTTTCAAATTTCAAAAAAAAAAATGAAAAAATGAAAAAGAAAATTTCAGAAAAAAAACTTATAAAAGTTCCAATTTGAAAATATACAATTCGAAACTATAAGAAATTTCATTTATATATCTAGAGTATAATGGTGTTTTAGCTATTAAGTGAAATATTTTGGTCATTTTTAAAAAAAAAAACTTTATACACAAAAACTTGAAAATATCTATTTAGGAAAATTGCTTTTTTTTTGATGGAATATTGACGGGGATGTGAAACTCACTTGTATCAATTTCATTTGATTGATTTTGTCATCTAAGGAGCGCGTCAATATATGAAGATAGTTGTAGAAAGGATTGTGTTCAAGAAATAACGTATGAAGCAAGGTTTTCTTCTTTTGCTAAAGTTTGGAGCAAGTTGTAATGCCAATTCATGGCTTTACTGTAAATGAAGCATTGGCTTGGATTTATTTGAATAGGATAAAAATGTTGAAACTACCACAACTATTTGATTTATGGAAATGCATAATGTTTTTATTTCTTCTTGTCAAATCATTCTTTTATAGTGAAAAATATAAGATGTGTGTTCAATCAAATGTTTGGGAATCCTCAAAACTGACACTCCTGTTGCATTGTTACAACTCTCAAGGTGGAATAGTTCCTTACGTAGGAGTCACGTTTGCATGACGAGTCTTTGTGCTGTATCTTGTTTTATACAGAATCTTTTTTGGGTAAGTTTTACATAGAATCTTGGAGCTTATATAATGGTGATCCTGATCCATCTTTCATGATGTAGTTGTAAAACGAATCTTTGACTTTAATTAATAGTAGGTATCACCGTATCAGGTAAATATCAAACATTAAAAATCAACGTTTCATTTCATTTGAACAAAAATATTAGAATGTGATTGGTCGTGCATATCACTAGAATACGTGTAGTGTCCTCATTATTCATGAGGTTAATATACTACAGGCTCCAATTGGTGACCATGTTTTAGAAAAAAAAAGATGATGAATTCTTTGTTCCTCTAATTTTATACCATTTATGTTGATTTTTTGTCAAATTTATTACATGTAGGTCTCACCAAATTTCTCTTTTTTTCCTCATGTTTAAATGAATTTATGAAAACATTTATTTCTTCTAAACTTTGACGAGAAACAAATAGAATTTTTTAAAAAAGATTATTCATCGCCATTCTTTTATTTATTTATTCATTTTCTCAAATGAAACGTAGTTCAGTTACTATTTTCCATTTTTTTGATTCATCAAAGTGTCACCAATTTATCGTTATGTAAATTTTCTTAGTAATACGAACATGTTTGTGCATAAACACCAAGGTTATGCTTTTATTTGACTATTTGATTTTTTCATAAAGTGGATATCAAATCATTAAAAAAATTAATGATAAATATTCAAATCCCGAGCCGACTACAAGAATTTACACTTTTACAGTACGAAATGCAGTTGATATTTAATTTACACTGACTGCATCTGCAATAGCTCAAAAGCTTTGACAAGAACCGGCTTGAACCGGTTAATATCAACGGTCACGTTCTGCTGTACCAAATAAACCGACTGGAACATTTCCCACCCGCGTCTCCCAACCGCCGATGGATCCCTCACGACCTCGTGATCGCGTCCGTACCGCCGCAAAAGCGTGCTCTCCTCCGCCGCGATCTTGTACTCCAGATACCTCAGATCCATCCCCTTCGACGGCTCCTCGAAATCCGTCTTCGCGAGCCACTCGAATCCCCCGATCGGAAGAATCTGAATCACGGCGGCTTTCTCCGGCAAGAACACCATGTTCGTAAGCCCCGCGCCGTGAACGCCGAGCATGACGTCGCACGAGTTCACGATCCGCGCAAAACTCGCGACGTCTCCGCTCGCTTCCGCCGCAACGACTTTGAATCCGATTCGTCTCGCCGCTCTCGCGATCTCCCCTGCGTTCGTGAACGCTCGCGATCTCCCCCTCGCCAGAATCAGCATCCTCGGCCTCCTCCTCCGCCGCAGCTGGTTCTTTCTCGTGTTCACGGCGGCGTTTCGCAACGAGTACGCGTCTCTAAGGAATCTCCGGAAATCCGACATCGAATATTCCGAATACGACGGATCGATCGTCAGCTCTTTGTAGTACTCCGGATGGCGGTTGAGACCGACGACGACGGTGGCGAAACAGTGCGTCTCGTTTTCTTCGTCGATGTAAATCAGATCGTAGTTCGAGAGACTCCTCAGCACCTCCTTGAATTTGTTGATCCACGGTTGGTTCCTGTTCGTTACGAGGAACTGTACTTCGCCGTTGAATCTGCGCACCGTCGTGTACAGAGGAATCACGATGTCGGTGAAATCGTGGAAGTTGTTCATCGAGTAGCCTCCGAGAGAGAACAGTATCGCCGGAACGCTGTGATTCCTGACGCAACGCGATAACAAATCAGCGTTTTGTTCCAGTTTCACCGTCCATTCTCTCACGCGATCCATCGCCGCCACGTCACCGTTTCTCGCGTAGGGTTTGATATGCCACGTGGAGTTTCCTGAAAACGCATAGGCGATCGATGCATGAACCGTCGCGGATTTGCCCTGGACTCTTACGTCGCCGTTTAGTTCGCATATCTCTGTTCTTGCTAGTTTCTTGCATATAGGTTTTATTGTTTTCTCCATTTTATTATCTTCTGAAAATCCACAGAAGAAAAACACAGATTCGTAAGTGCAAAGAAATTGATTAAGACAATAAATAATTAAACAATTGTTAAGAATGTGAACCTGTAATAACTTGTTCTTTGGAGATTGTAGTGTTAGTAGTAGAGTTAAACGAATCAAGACGACTCTTGGGCAAGCTTGTGTCCTTGAAGACGCTACGCATATGATCTTCAGAACTGATTAGTTTCTGAAGAGTGGTTGCATTTGATGTAATATTAATTTGATCCGTAGGGATAGTTAGATTCTCAGAATCTCCATATGTTGTATTGTTGCTGCTCCTTAAAGCTTGAGGTTTCTGCGGTTCAGTTATTCTCAGCATCCTAAGACCAGCGTTCACTGGTAACTGCAACTCCACTGAAGAAAGAAAGAAAGAGAGATGTTAGTTAGTTTATGTGCTTTAATTTCTTGCTTTTTGAGAAGTTGGTAAGGGGCTAACCGATCGGTGGTAAAGGGCTGAGATAAGGTTTAAAGACGGTGCAAAGAGTGAAGACAAAAAGAAGAGAGGCAATGAAAGCTCCATAGCCAAGTCTCTTCTGCTCGTTTCTGCTAAAGCTACGAGCAAGTATTGTATCGTAAAGAAGATCCTTCTCTGTCATCTTTCTTGTCTCTCAAGTGAGACAAAACTCTTTTATTTTCTTGTTGTACAAGAAAACTCTGAAAGCTGAGTTTACCCGCTATTTTAGAGAGCTTTGAATGAATGCGAGAGAGAGAGAGAGGAGATTGTATATGAATTAAGTATATAAGAACTTGTTCTTACGACATTGCTACTCGTGGTCAATGATTGTTTCTGTAAATGTCGGGATCTTAAGACAGGAATCACGAAGAGAAGTTTCAAGTGTTGAAAATCAAACTTTTTTTTTTTTAATATAAGTTTGTTATTAGTTATTAGGAACATGATTTTATTAATTTATATGTGGGGATTGTCGGCACTGGAGAAAGGATTTGGAGGGCATGCAGTTGTTAGAAGAAGTCTTGGTAAGCAAATGCTCCCCCACGATTCTTCTTTTTAGCTTCGTTTTAAGTTAATTAACAAATAAATAAACACCAAAAAATTTATCAATAGTACGACTTACAAACCAAAAAGTCTCGAACTCTTTCATTTTATTAAAAATATGGAAATTTAGTACATTTTACTTTGTGAATAAACTTGAAGCTGTGGATGCAATGATTTTTTTGTCTTACAATACGATATCCTATGTGTTCTAAAATAGGTAATGGTAAATCGTATCCACAAACACTTATTTTAGGAATCACAGCCTCGTGCTTTCGTATAAGGTGAACATGCTTCAATAGCTAGTAAAATGTTTGTCGAGTCTTTAAATTTAAACGACGAGATCATCTAAATAATCATAAATCATATGATGTTTCGTCTGAAACGTTCAAAAATAATTAAAAATAGAAATGAAAAGAAGTTTGTAGTTGACTGTTATGACACAACCAAAATCTAAATGATTGATTGATTGTTTGTTCATTGTTTAGTCTTCGTTTTATTGAATCCAGTTAACGAAGGCGGCAGAATCAAATTTGGCCTGAAAGCTATGAATCAACTAACAGTTGGTGAAATTTTTCTAGATTTTTATTAAGCATGGTTGTTAGATTGTCTTTAGACTTTCTCCAACAATCTCTTATTATATTTTTCATATAAATGAATATAATAATTCATGCATATAGTCTTATTAAGTTGTAGAGTATATATCATCATCTAATTAGACAGACTCAGTTGAAAATTTATCAAATTTCAATTAGATAGAGATACTTTTAAATTTTTTTAAAAAAATATCTCCATTGAATTAGATTGTAAAGTATCTTCATGTATATTCATGTAATAAGTGAATACTTATCACAACCGTTATCTAATAATTAAATGATGAAAATAACAAAAAGTGGATTTCGTTATGATTGGTCAAATTCTGAAATTGTATCATCATCCACAAAAACCTATAGTTTGGTTCTAAATAAATTCATTGGTGCAACAAAAGTTTCAATAATGATTACTTCTGTTAATATGGCTTTTTAACACAGTAGTAACTGCACTTCTGTTAATATGGCTATAACTTGAATCTTACTACTGAAATTTGGAGGACTAAATCCACTTTTATTTTTATTTTGTAGAAAATATATTTTATAATCCAAAACGTGCGTTGATTACCTCAACACCCAGTCGTAATCTTATAAGAAAATATAGATGTTTTTTTTCTTTGCATTAGTTAGGTGATAATTGATTAATAAGAAGCATCATGATAATAGCAATTATAAGAGAGTTGTTAAGTAAGAAAAAGACATTCTAACAAGTTCCGTGTCTTATAGCCTATTTGGTGGGTCGCATGACAATGTACGTGTGCACCTTCCAGTATACGTTTTTTATTATTGAAATGTTGAATTGAAAAACTATGTAAGTATATATAAATGTATATAATAATAAAGTATTGGTTGTGCTATCGGTTATAGAAATTAATAATTATATAATAATGTTTTTGATGATTTGCAAATGCAGAAGAATTACGATGCATGGATCTATAGTTCTATGAAGAGTTATTAGTTTAATGATCTTTACAGACGTAAACATAAGTTTATTTGAAAATACATTTAAACCGACATGATATAATTCATGTGCCATGCTAACACAAGCAATTCTTGCGAAATATTTTCTCTTATATTATACACGATATAGTTTATGCGCCATGCTAACCCCAAGGAATTTTTACATTCCATTTTTTTTCAACCAAGTGATGTAGCCAATATTGGAGTTTGGTGTATATTTATATTAGTTTTGTGTTCGATTTCCTCAGAAAACTAAATTAGCACTATAGATCTCGGCCTCGACCAAAGTGGTTACATGATAACCATAACATATGATCTGTCCATCTTCCCAAGTTCGGATCATGCAATGTGGTACGATTTGGGATAGTCCATTCTATAACATTTAATATTTTCTTTCTGAGACCGACTGAATCATCCCATAGGGTTTATCCTGTGGGGTTTATCAATAGAAATATTTTTCTTTTATACTATATTAGCAAAAGAGATTTGTAATTGTAAAACTCGATAAATTAGCAAGGAGTATTTGGAAATTTACATGTGCAAATACGTCTACCGAAATGGCTACATCATAAATGTCACACACGCAATGACAAGGGTACTCGAGAATTTTATTGGATCCTTTTATGCAAGTCTTGCTTCCATCCCACCCACAATTCTGTTCAAAAACTCGTGCCATTTTGCACACTTTCGTTTTTATCTCCGGAGTTTTCATCTCTATCATTTCGTATCAACCATAGTAAACAAAAAGCTCTTTATATTATTGCGTCATGCAACCGTTATGAGCTAAAATAAAATTGTAGAAACGTTTGTTATATTGGGAATAATTACTAATATGTACATTATCTTTCACGTGGACCGTGGACGAGAAGGAATAAAGAGATAATATAAGAAACCATGAACAAAGTAGAAAACTTCTTCATGATTCGACGTAAAATGATGTAGATGCAGACACACTAGAAGGTAATATATAAAAATAGAAGTTGTTGAAATCATCAAATGGAAGTCATCCACTGGATCTTAATTGTGTATCTTTTATTTTCACTTACACTTTTACAAAAGAGATAACATCTTGGAGGCCACAATTTTAGCTTCTTACCATTTCTGCCTAAATCACCTAACAAACCAATTCTCTCATAAATTGTAAACCGATCGCATTGCACATACAGGAACACTCATTAACCTAAGATGATTCTTATCAAATCATAATGTTATCCTTTATAATATCTGATAAACCAACATTCAATTTATAACAGAGAAATGATAATCGTTACAAAGGTTAAAAACATAATTTTCACTAAGAAATCGTAAACGATATGCCTAAACATATCAGTAAAGGCAAGCAAAGAGCGGGGCCAACAACCCCAGCGGTTGCCTCACTGCGGTTAAAGCGGCTTGACACTCTCTAGTTTCTCTTCTAAGTTCCATCCTCTGAAACACAAACACAATAAGTTTCAGTTTAGCACTGAAATACAACTCTTGAGCGATGCCAAGAGGTAAGACAAGAATTACTTCACCTTTCAGCAGCTTCCCTTTTGAACGAATCGATCTGTGTCTCTAGCACAGCACAAGCAGACTGAATCTCCATATTCTTCATGCACAGCTGTCTCCATTCTTGAGATAGTGCATTGAGCTCGTACGCAGTGGTTTGCTGATGTGGCAACAAAACAAAGTTTCAGATTACCGAATAAACTAAAGAGAAGAATTGCTCGGGAGAAATGTGTAAGAAATATTTCCAAAGCGTTATAACCTGATGATACTTCCTTTCACGATTTACTTTTTCAATTTCTTCGTTCTGCTCCTGAGCTAGCTTTTGCATTCTGGAAAAGAGAGAAAAAGTAGAGTGATGAGATAAATCTTGCTGGTGTTTAAGTTCCAAAAGACAATAAAATAAGAGCACTTATGTTTCATAAGAAAAAATAAGCTCTAAAACAGAAAGCAAATGAAGAAAAACACAAAGCAAGTCTTATGTGTGCTAAATCCAAAGAAGTAATTTATGCAACAAAAACGACAGCAATGCTTTCTAAGAACATATACAATCAATCAACTACCGAGGTTTAGCCCTTTTAATCACAAGTAAAAATGTACGACTGACAACATAATTAATCCTGTATTTGAACAAACCTGGTCAAGAATACTTCTAGCCGATGGTTGTTCTGTCTCCAAAGCTCAGGGCCCTGTTTTGACATCATTTCCAAATTCTCAAGCCTGTGAAAAATTTACAAATTCATGAGTTAAGAGAGGAACGCAGTATATATAAACAACAACTTGTCAGAAGAGAATCATTCACTAGAAACATTAATAAAACAGTGCTTGCTTACTCGATCATCTTCTGTTGCAATGACCGTTGATTCTTCTGAAGATACTGCTTCCAGGCAGCATCATCATTTTTCTTACTAGCAGGCGGCAGTTCAAGCTTGTACCGGGACTCAAAATCGATCCGCACTGGAGGCTTCCCAGCTCGAACACGCTCATACTCTTTGCCAAGGACAGGACAGTTCTAATATTCGATATACACCAACCAAAGGAGACAAAGAAAAACAATCAATAAACAAGAGAAACTGAATCAACAAGTTCACCCATTTACCTAAACACTGAAACTCAACTACAAGATCATAAACAGCTCTACTACTTTTCAAGAACTAGCTATATATATAATCTTGCTCATGAGCTTCCTCCCAATCTCAAGATTCTAGTTGATTCAAACTTAGATAAACTCCCATCAACCACTATCACGATTGGATCTCATCTAATCTACTCTAAACCCTAATTTTTCGTAACCCTAGCTACAAAACGAACATAGAAACTGATTAAGAGGATCCAAAGTGAAATTCAACCTCGAAATCGAACTTGGGAAGAGGAGGCAACTCCTTGAGAAAGTCGGCAGGCTTTCTCGAGCTCCGACGCATCTCTTCCTCAACAAGGCGATCGACCTCCGCCTTGATGAGTGGGTTGCCGTAGTCATCGTCGATATAAGGAAGCGCGTCGATGACTTCTGCGTTCGCAGCGCTCGCCCAGGGCTTCGTAGCCTCCGGCGCCGCCTCTAGCATCAAAACGTCTCCATTGTTCGTCGCCATCACCGCCTCCACTCCAGAAGAAAGAAAGACCCAAAGTGAGGGAAAAGCAGGACTTTAGTAGTAGTTACCGGTTCCATTGACCCGACCCGATGTTATTGGGCCTCCAGCCTTTTTGGGCCGTAGAAACTAAGAAGAAGTTTATCTTCCGGCCAATATTTTATGTTTCTTTACAATAAAAACATAAAATAGTGGAGGGAAAATGAACAAAATAGATTTTTTTTAAAAATAAATATGCATTTATAACATTTAGATTAACTAATCTACCACTTAGGATTTTGAGTTAAAGAGTGGGTTTGGAAATGGATTTTCAAATTTCAGTAAATAAAAAATAAATATTAATTATTTTATTTTATTTTTTGAAAGATTATTTTTTGAAAGATTATTTTTATGACAAAAACTTAAAAATAGTTATGAGAGAATTGCCCTCACTATAACATCATCAACAAATCATATGCTTTTATGCCAATATTAATGCTTTTCTCTAAAAGAATCTCCAAAACTATAAAATCATCAAGGCATCAGATCCTTATGCTAATGCTTTTCTCTATTAAAAAAAATTCTGCAAAACTATAATATCATCAATAAATCATATACTATTATGCCATTATTTAATGTATTGATACATATTGGACAATTATTCTAGAGATGTTCTATTTTACTATGATGAAATAACTTTTTGATTAAAAAAAAAAAGGAAGAAGAGAAAACAAACAACCAATTTGGCAATTTGCGATTAATGTGGCATGTTTGAGTATAAGAGAGCAAAAAAGAGTTGAACTTCAGGCAAATCTCGGATGCGTTGCAAGAACCGGTTCTTGTCCGGTCCAGCTGAAATCTCCGGCACCGTCTTCTCAATCTGTGGTAAGAGCTTCGCCAATTGTATCCCTGTGGCCATACCGGGCTGTGTTTCCATCTCCTCTGCAAACGCTACGGTACAAGACTTGAGTGCGATCTCTGCTACATTTGTAAACTCAGTGCTGCAACAAGTAAAAGAGACCAATAAACACACTTACATGATTGCAACGAAGAAACAGAGCACTAAGGATATATGAGGACAGGTGCGTAAAGAAGTGATATTTTTTTTGTCTTTCAGGGGGTTAAAGAGCAGGAGACAACTTCACCTTGTGAGTACTTCACGAGTCTCGGTAACGAGTAGATGAAACTTGGTGACAGTTGCATCTGAAGAGGAAACATCAGTGGTGGTGTCATGGGCCATCATTAAATAATCTATCCAGTGGTGTGGACTTCCAGTGCTCATAAACACATCAAGAATCCGGATCACAGTTTCTTCAAGAGTTCTTGTGGTTAGCACATCTTTTAACTGCTTTCTGCAATCCAAACACGCATCATTAGATTTGATATTATTTGCAGAACCAATAAATCAACATGACAAACAAGGGAGAGAATATTCTGACGATGGAATGTACCTTTTAAGAACTTCTTTCACAGCACTCTTCATATGGAAAATCAAACTCGGCATGCTATTGGTTGCAAGATAATCAGCACTTGTCAAAAACTTTTGTTCATCCTCTCTATCTATGAGATCTAACTCTTCCTGTGCAAAAAACACACACACACACATAAGCGAATACGTTGGTAGATATTGTGGTAATCCAATTAACGCAATATATGTAAGACCAACGAATACAAATAAGAAAAATAATATAAGAGATGTCGAATAGTGACACAATAGTAATCCATACCACCCTTTGCAAAAATGTGGATTGTTCAAAACAAAAACAAAAAATTAGCAAACTGAATCTTACAAGCAGAAGGGAGCAGGTTCTAAAGTCACAAGCCATTCATAAAAAACAACAACGATTCTTTAGACATAACAAAAAAAGGTTAGTAAAATGGCTTACAAGTAAATGGGAGCTGGCAAGACCTCTAGCAGTGTCGATATATAAGTGTCTGCCCAAAATGTTGACTTGAACCCTAATGTACAAACTAAGCATAGTCACTGACCACAGCGACACAACCATCCTCGTGAAACCTGGAAAACAAAAAAAAAAGCATTTAACCAAGAAGCCATATATATCTACGGAAAGAGGAGCAACTACGCACTCAAAACTTTGAGCTCATTCCAAAGATGAAGCTTCTCAGAAGGAACCAACGTTCCTTTCCCTCTGCTTAACGTCTCCATAACGCCAGAGACATCGATATCCTCAACAATGCGGCTGCTCAAGAGATGCAGCGCGTGAGGCAATGTAGTAGTGTCAGCAATCATCTGAATGTTGTCGAAATGAGCCTTCATTCTAGCAAGAGTTACATAGCCAAACAACAAGACAAGATATTGAGAAACTATTCCAAAATAAATAAATAAATAAACAATATACGTGGCAAAATAAAAAAGACTTGAAGAAACGTAACTGGGCTTTGATGAGCTCATCATTGTGACGCTCGTTGGAAAGCTCGCGTTCCAAGTCGGCGAGGTTACGAGTGTGAGCATTGTATAGTCTGTAAATCAAATAACCGCTTCCGACACAAGCCGTCGTCACCAGTATCTTCCTTCTGTGTTTACTCCAGAAACCCCTAAACTTGGCCACAATAAAACCAAAATCAATCTAAGTGAAAAAAAAACCCTATTTTTTCTCAGTTTTGCAAACAGTATCTACGCAAAACGAAATCAACAGCGAGAGAAATCGATACCTGAACAAATCCATGGCCCTTTGGAGCTATTGGCTTCGAACCAATGAATTTTAAAATTACAAAAGAACGAAAAAGAAGGACCGAGGGAAGAGAGATGAAGGTGGAGATTGTGGTTTGAAGGCGAGATAGATAGAACTTTCCGGCGAGAGAGATGGGCTTTGAGTTCCGATCTCGGTGAATAATGAATGACACCAGAGAGAGAGATTCTCTTATTGGTTGGATACTGGAATCGATAACCCAGAATCTCTTTTTTAGTATTTTTTTTTATTTAACCGAACCGAAGTATTTTTTATATCCCGGTTATCGGTTTAGACACATTAAAACGAATTTGAATATGGTTTTTGGCAAGAGAATTAAAACTTTTAAATCCAAAAAAACCAAATTTTATTATGTTATTGATTGTCAGCTTCGGTTTAACGAATATGATTTTTCAAGTGTACTCCAATTTCTCTAATTTTATAGTATGCTCTGGTACCAAGTTTTGAGCGTTTGTTTGAGGCCATAGTAAAAGAGTAGAGTAGCTACACTATACACGTAGAACATAACCAACATGGTTTAGAATATGTTAGTCTGGATTATTTTCCATACGATTTGTAGAACATGGAACATCCTAACCTGCTATGAATGGAAATGATATCCAGTTGCCGTGGTTGTTGCTTGGACCACAAGAGTGATGCACTTCTGTGTCATGACAGAGAACAGAGGTAACTATGAGTTAGCTTCACTTATGTGAATATAAGAGTGGATTCCGATATACATCGTTAATTATCATTTCCCTCCCATTCATATTTTTAAAGAATCATATACTCCTTTTTTTTTGTCAATCATATACTCTTTTCAGAAGCACCAACAAAATGTTTGAAAACGACAACAGAGAATAAGTGTGAACGTTTCTAGCTGAGAACGTTTCAAGTTTCAACGGGGAAAAATTATTCTGAACTTCCTTATATACAGATTTTAAGATTTATCTATTTATCCATACACGTTTGTTCTGCTTCCTCAGTGCTCTGGAATGGCATCTTGAACACTATATGTGGTTGTGAGCCTCTTGTGTCTTCGTAAGTATATTGATTAATTTATTTAAAAGATATTCGAAGTAAGACTAAGGGATCTCGAATACTATATGCCGTGATGAGCCTCGTATCTTCGCAAGTGTATTGCTTATTTATGCAAAGACTATTCGAAGTGGATTCTGATGACCATTTAAAGATCTGACCAACTCCTTTTTGGGCTGGTTCACCAATCTGATTCCAGAATAGGACATAAGTAAATGTAATGTCAGAACATAAATAGGTAGTTTTGGGACTAAAGAATATCATTACTAAATCGTTGCACCAACATAATTATTCTGTATTTGCTTATATATGTACAGTTTTTTATCTACAACATCACACGCACACAAATATCAAAGTTACTTCTGATTCCTCCTCTTGATCTTTTCCATGGCTGGTCCAGTTTCGGGTGATGCAGAAGCGCAGTGCGCTGGAGATACAAGCAGCAAGCGCGGTGGCTGGATAACTTTTCCGTTCATGATTGGTTTGTGTTTTTTTTTTTCTATTTTTGTTTTTTGTTCTTGTTGTTGTTGTTGTCTATGTTTCTTTGAAGGCAAGACCGCAACATATGTTAAATGTATGTGGTGCAGCTACAATGTTAGGTATGTCCATAGCTTCTTTCGGATGGGTAATGAACTTGATCGTCTTCTTGATCGAGGAATTCAACATCAAGAACATCGCTGCTGCTAAGATTTCAAACATTGTCAATGGATGCCTCAACATGTTGCCTGTTGTAGTAGCCATTTTAGCTGATTCTTTCCTTGGAAACATTGTTGTCATCTCGGTCTCTACTTTCATCTCGCTGACTGTAAGTCCAAAACTCATGACTGATTCTCTTCTATGTATGTTGTTAATTTCTTATACACAAAAAAGATCAAAGGAGTTTTAAACATTTTTAGGGCATTCTTCTCCTGACTCTGATCGCATCTTTGGACTTGTTGAAACCTAGACCGTGTGAAACGGGATCAATCCTATGCCAGTCTCCATCGGAACTCCAGCTTGGGATCTTGTATACAGCCTTAGAGCATCTCCAACCCATTGCTATTTTCACCTCTATAATAGCATTTAGAGGTGAAAATGCTCCAACCCACCTCTATTTCTTCCTCTATTATAAAGATCTCTATTTTTTCCTCTATTTATAGAGAAAGAAATAGCAATCCTCTATTTTTTACTCTATAAAATAGAGATTGCTATTTTAGAGAAATACATTGGAGCATATCCCACCTCTATTATAGAGTTCCTCTATTTTAGAGGTGAAAATAGCAAAATACATTGGAGATGGTCTAAGGTGGGACACGGTTCACCTTGGCATCCGCGGGTGCAAACCAATACGAGAAACCTAAGGATCAAGGAAGCTTCTTCAACTGGTACTTCCTCACACTATATGCTGGGGCTATTACCGGCGCAACAGCGATTGTATACACACAGGACAATGCTAGCTGGAAACTTGGGTTTGGCCTCTGCGCCGCTGCAAATTTTGCAAGTTTCATTGTTTCATATGCGGGAAGAGACTCTACAAGAATGAGAAACCCATGGGAAGTCCTTTCAAAAGCCTGATCAGTGTTGTAGTCGCTGCTACAGTGAAAAGAAAAGCTGTGGTTTCATCCAAAGAAGAAGACTATCACCGTGGGCCTGGAGAAAAGGACAAGACTTATCTGGACTGCCCTCCAAAAGCTATAGGTGAAAACAATTTTTTCTTTTTTTTTGAATACTAGGAGTGGCCCTAGGCACTTCATCTAGAATCAAAAAAACTAATCGAATCAGACAAAAAAACAAAGTTAGGTTCGGTTTGGATCATGTCAGTTATACTAGTGAATCATATATTCTTCGAAAAAAAAATCAAAAACAGGAACCAAAAACCAAATGGATAGTCAAATTTCTATAATATAGTTTATATAATTCACAAATATTAGCTATATTTGATTTTCAAGTAATTAAATAATTTTAAAATATAATTCAAAGTTAAACTGCCAAAATCGAATTGCTAAAATATCTATATCCAAATATTTAAAATTATTTGAAAATCCAATTTTTATCAGGAAATCCCTCCCCCCCCCCCCCTCCCTTTCCCCAAAATTAGATATTTATTTTGAAAAATCCAATTCTTTTTTACTCTTTAAACCGAATAACCAAAAAACTGGACAGATTGAGATCTTAAATTACTTTGGAAATAAGCTAGTTCCCAACTTTGTTACCAGAACCAAGTCCAAAATCTAAAACAACCAAACCAAAACCGAATCAAATTTTAAATACCTGAACAAATCTTAAACCTCTAGAACAAAATAACCAAAAGAACCAAACTGAGAACTGAATGCTCAAAGCTAACTATAAGGTTTGGGGCTAAAGACGTTTACATGTGCAGGTTCTTGAATCGTGCAGCCTTGAAAACCGAAAACAATTTAAATCATAGAGACGGCTCAGTTAACAACATCTGGAGGTTATGCTCTGTTCAGGAAGTAGAAGATTTCAAAGCCATTCTCCGACTTGTTCCTCTGTGGGTAGCGATAATATTTCTTAGTACTCCAATAGTGATTCAAGCAAGCTTAAACGTGCTCCAAGCTTTAGTCACGGACCGTGGGATTGGTCCTCATTTCAAAGTCCCGGCTGGGTCCCTCCAAGTCATAGTAATGACCTCTGCATCCACCTTTATCATAATGAACAACTGGCTTGTCTATCCCATGTACCAGAAGCTTAACCAATAAGCGGCTAACACCGCTTCAAAAAGTCGGGATAGGCCAGGTTCTCACCATCCTAAGCATGGTTGTCTCTGCAGTTGTGGAAGCAAAGAGGCTGAAAAACTGTTGAAAACAACGGACATCCCATGTCAGTGCTATGGCTGTTTCCTCCTATAGTTATAGTGGGAATAGGCGAGGCCTTCCATTTTCCGGGAAATACTGAATTGTTCTACAGAGAATTCCCAGAGTCTCTGAGGAACACCGCAACTTCATTGACCTCACTGGTGTTTGGAATCTCTTACTATCTGAGCACAGCTCTGATAGATCTGATCCAAAGGACCACCAAGTGGTTACCAGATGACATTAACAGCGGAAGGGTTGACAATGTTTACTGGGTTTTGGTCATTGTGGGAGTCTTGAATTTTGGATATTTTCTCGTCTGCTCTTGGTTCTACAGATACAGAAATCTCGAAGGTGACAATGAACTATAGATCCCAAAGATGTTTCAACCTAGTACAGACAACCTGTTTGCTTCAGTTTTCTCTATTTTGTAGCATGCTCCTGTTAACTTATGTGTCTGTTGTTTGCAAGTGTGTTTTTGTTTAATCAAACTGATGTTTTAACTTTGTTGCATTATCCTTTTCTTCATGTTTACTATCGCTGAATGTAACAGAGTAATCAACTGATTGTTTTTTATATTTTTGGCGAAGATGTATAAAAGATTCTAATTACCAGTCCAAACCTAGTAACCACAATGCATAGACATTGCCACCACAAGAGGCAACAACATAATTATTTTATTTCCTAAAGACCCAAATTATTTAGGCAACTAAACTGTTACTTAAAAGACAGAGATGCTGATTTTGAAGAAATTTCTGATAATTTTTCAACAAAAGCATCGATTGTATCTCTTTCCTTCATCTTGAGTCTATCGGACTCGGGAATTAGGGTTTGTAACCTTGCCTCCCTTAGTCTTTTAGCTCCAACATGTCGTGTTTTGATTGCATCCCAGACTATCTTTGCTGTATCAAGATCTCAAACTTGCAACATTAATGCTTCTGGTATGGATTGAAACAAGAGAGCAGTAGCCATGTCGATTTTCTCTTCAATTTTATTGCCGGGGTCAATGGTTTCCCACACTTTAATTATTCACTGTAAGGGAAAATCTTCATTCTCATAGCCCAGACAGTACAATTTGTAGAAGTAAGCATTGGGAATTTGTTAAAAGATTGTCCGACATCCTTAGTGTTTTTGCCTCTAATGATGTTTTTGGTTGCTGTGGCTGTCTTCTTCTTTCTCGGTCACGAATTTAGTTTGCATGTTTGCTCTGATACTAAATATAGAATCTCAATCTAAAAAACACATAATTAAGAACTCAATAATAAGAATGACTCTTTTATTAATCTCTTAAGAACACTTATTCAAAACCTTAAGCACTCAAACTCATAAGATTCATAAGTTATACCACACATTGGTATGAAAAGTTTATAATGTTTTATATGTAGAATTTATTTATATTTTAATTATGTATTATATTTACTAATATTATTTTAATTTATATACTAAAAATATATTGAACCAGGTTTGACCCAGTTGAACTATACTAAATTGTGATCCAAATAATTATATGGTTCAGTTTCTTGTTCGGTTTTGAAAACACCGCTTAACACTAATCAAGGAGATGCCTAAAAAGAATAGCTACAATACACTTAGAACATAACCAACATATTAAGGTTTAGAATATGTTAGTCTGGATTATGTAACATTGAGTCTCACATTTTCCATACGATTTGTAGAATATGGAACATCGTAACTTGCTATGAACGGAAACGATATCCAATTGTCGTGGTTGTTGCTTGGATCGCAAGAGTGATGCACTTCTGTGTAATGCCTGAGAACAGAGATAAGTAGGAGTTAGCTTCACTTTGTGTATGTTCACAATCACAAAAAAAAAATCCTTAGGTAACAGTTTAGTTGCCTAAATAATTTGGGTCTTTAGGAATTTAAATAATTATGCTGTTGCCACTTTGGGTGGCAATGTCTGTTCATTATGTTTACTTGGTTTCGACTTGTATTTGAAATCTTTTTATACATCTTAGCCAAAAATATACAAAACAATCAGTTGATTACTCTGTTACATTCCGCGATAGTAAACATGAGAAAAATGAGAATGCAACAAATTAGATAAAACTGCAACAAGGTTAAGACATCAGTTTGATTAAACAAAAACACACTTGACACATAAGTTAACAAGAGCATGCTACAAATAAGAGAAAACTGAAGCGAACATGTTGTCTGTCTTAGGTTGAAACATCTTTAGGATCTAATTCATTGTCACCTTCGAGAATTCTGTAATTGTAGAACCAAGAGGAGACGAGAAAATACCCGAAATTCAAGACTCCTGCAACAACTAAAACCCAGTAAACATAGTCAACTCTTCCCCTGTTAATGTCATTTGGTAACCACTTGGTGGTCCTTTGGATCAGATCTATCAGAGCTGTGCTCAGATAGTAAGAGATTCCAATCACCAATGAGGTCAATGAAGTCGCGGTGTTCCTCAGTGAGACTGGGAATTCTCTGTAGAACAATTCAATATTTCCTGGAAACTGGAAGGCCTCGCCTATTCCCACTATAACTAGAGGAGGAAACAGCCATAACACTGACATGGGATGCCCATTGTTTTTAACTGTTTTCAGCCTCTTTGCTTCCACAACCGCGGAGACTACCATGCTTAGGATAGTGAGCACCTGGCCTATCCCTATTTTCTGAAGCGGTGTTAGCCGCTTATGGGTAAGCTTCTGGTACATGGGATAGACAAGCCAGTTGTTAATTATGATAAAGGTGGATGCAGAGGTCAGTAATATGACTTGGAGGGACCCAGCCGGGACTTTGAAATGAGGACCAAGCCCACGGTCCGTGACTAAAGCTTGGAGTACATTTAAGCTTGCTTGAATCACTATTGGAGTACTAACAAATATTATGGCTACCCACAGAGGAACAAGTCGGAGAATAGCTTTGAAATCTTCTACTTCCTGAACAGAGCATAGCCTCCAGATGTTAGCTGAGCCGTCTTTATGATTTAAATCGTCTTCGGTTTTCAAGGCTGCACGATTCAAGAACCTGCACATGTAAACATCTTTCAGTTATGATGGTATAAGATACTTATGGTATCGGCCTGTGGGATTAAGGGTTTAGCCCCCAAACCTTGTGGTTAGCCTTGGACATTCGGTTCTCGATTAGATTTTGTTTTGGCTGGGGTTTTTTTGTTCTAGAAGTTTATGATTTGTTCAGATATTTAGAAAGTTCTATTCAATTCAGTCCGGTCTCGGGTTCGGTTCGAACAAAATTGGGAACCAGCTTATTTCCAAAGTAAATTCAGACCTCATTCGGTTTTGGTTTTCTATTTATTCAGGTTAAAAGTAAAAAATGGATTTTACAAATTAAATATCAGACGTTTTGGGAGTTTCAGATAAAAATTTGGATGGCTCAAACAATTTTAAATATTTAGACAAAAAAGTATTCTAATAATTCCATTTTTTGGCAGTTTGACATTTAAATAATATTTTTAAATTATTTATATTATTTTAAAATTAAATATAGTTAATATTTAAATACATACATATATATACTATATTATAAAATTTTGGATATTCATTTGGTTTTAATTTTTGGTTCGGTTCTGATTTTTAATTATTCGGCTGTAAAAATACAGGCTGAAAAACAGTTGAAAAACCGAACCGAATCTAAATATTAGACTAGTATAGCTGACAGAATCCAAACCGAATCTAACCTTGTTTCTTTTTGGGTTCTATTCGGTTCTTCGACTCCAATAAAGTGCTTAATGGACAGTGGTGACTCCTAGTATAATAATAAAAAAACTTTTTGTTTTCACCTATAGCGTCGGGAGGGCAGTGTAGGACAAGTCTTGTCCTTTTCTCCAAGCCCACGGTGATAGTCTTCTTCTTTGGATGAAATCACAGCCTTTCTTTTCACTGTAGCAGCTACTACAACACTGATCAGACTTTTGAAAGGACTTCCCATGGGTTTCTCATTCTTGTAGAGTCTCATCCCGCATATGAAAACAATGAAACTTACCAAATTTGTTGCGGCGCAGAGGCCAAACCCAAGTTTCCAGCTAACATTGTCCTGTATGTATACAATCGCTGTTGCGCCGGTAAGAGCCCCAACAAATAGTGTGAGGAAGTACCAGTTGAAGAAGATTCCTTGATCCTTAGGTTTCTCGTATTGGTTTGCACCCGCGGATGCCAAGGCGAATCGTGTCCCACCTGCTCCAGTGGTTACTAGAACTAATGATGTATACAAGATCCCAAGCTGGAGTCTCGATGGAGACTGGCATAGGAGTGATCCCGTTTCACACGGTTTAGGTTTCAACAAGTCCAAATATGCGATCAGAGTAAGGAGAAGAATGCCCTAATTAAAAAATGTTCAAAACTCCTTTGATCTTCTCTTTGTATAAGAAATTAACAACATGGAAGAGAATCGGTCATGAGTTTTGAACTTACGGTCAGCGAGATAAAAGTAGAGGCCGAGATGACGACAATGTTTCCGAAGAAAGAATCAGCTAAAATGGCTGCCAGAACAGGGAGCATGTTGAGACATCCATTGACAATGTTTGAAATCTTAGCAGCAGCGATGTTGTTGACGTGGAATTCCTCGATCAAGAAGACGATCAAGTTCATTACCCATCCGAAAGAAGCTATGCACATACCTAACGTTGTAGCTGCACCACATACATTAACATATGTTGCTTTCTTGCCTTCAAAGAAACATATACAACAACAAACAAGTAGAACAAAAATAGAAAAAAAAAACACAAACCAATCATGAACGGAAATGTTTTCCAGCCACCGCGCTTGCTGCTTGTATCTCCAGCGCACTCCGCTTCTGTATCACCCGAAACTGGACCAGCCATGGAAGAGAACAAGAGGATGAATCAGAAGTAACTTTGATATTTGTGTGCGTGTGATGTTGCAGATAAAAAACTGTATATATAAGCAAAATACAGAATAATTATGTTGGTGCAATGATTTAGTAATGATATTCTTTAGTCCCAAAACTACCTTTTCATGTACATCTACTTGTGTCCTATTCTGAAATCAGATTGGTGAACCAGCCCAAAAAGGATTTGGTCAGATATTTAATGGTCATCAGAATCCACTTCGAATAGTACTCTTTGTATACGGTAATCAAATATACTTACGAATAGACGAGGCTCACGACATATAGTATATTCGAGAGTCCCTTTGTCTTAACTTCGAATATCTTTTATATAAATTAATTAATCAATATACTTACGAAGACACAAGGCTCACAACCACATATAGTGTTCAAGATGCCATTCCAGAGCACTGAGGAAGCAGAACAAACATGTATGGATAAATAGATAATTCTTAAAAACTATATATAAGTAAGTTCAGAATAATTTTTCCCCGTTGAAACGTTCTCAGCTGTCGTCCAAACGTTCACATTTATTCTCTGTTGTCGTTTTCAAGCATTTGGTTGGTGCCTCTAAAAGGAGAATATGATTCTTACAGATATGAATGGGAGGGAAATGATAATTAACATGAATCCACTCTTTTACACTGTTTTTTTAGAGCTGATTTAGAACATATTGATAGATTAATATGACAAAACTAATGTTTTTTCCACACAAAAAATAGCAAAGACAAACGTAACTGATAACACATTAACAATACCAAAATGGTATTTGTTTTAAAAATAAGATGAATTAGATGTTTACGTTCGAGAAAGATGAATTCATCTTATGTAACCTAATCCACTTGACTATATTTCTTTTTGATAAAATTCAGCTTATCAATTCTCTAAACTCAAAAGGTTGTCCGTTTTAGTTTCAAACAAAAAGGTTTGTTTGTTTAATACCCTGAGGGAAAACAAACTTCTCTATAAAAAGATTTGATAAAAGTTATCAACATGTAAATAATAATATTATTAAACTTCCAAAATTCTAAAATTCATTAAAAGCTCTATAAAGTTAAATTTGATAAATTAATAAACACAATAAAATTAGTGAATTTAGTCGGTCTCGAGATTGGATGGTTATATGATACAAATCGATTAGATAATAAGATAATAATTTTTAAAAAGTCCTATATAAATAAATAATCTCATTAAAGTTATAAATTAATAATTAATATATATACAGTTTTTATAAGTACAAATAACATATTGTATTGTGTGCTTTACATTTACAATGGAGTTTATTTCTATTTTCGTAAGGTTTCATAATATTTTGATGATATATGATAAAACTGTATCTAAAACACATTTAAATTGTATAATGTATATCTCAAATACATAAAATACTATAGTAAAATTATATGAAAGTCAAATTTATAAATTTTAATGAATACATAAACACTGAAATCAACTATTTTAATTACCAAAAAAAATATTATAAAATAGAAAAATCTTAAAAGGAAATTTTTGTAGATTAATAATTCTATAAATTAATAAATATTAAAAAAATAACATTATTAATTTATAGAGTTTGTCATGTATAATAGATTTGGTTCCTTGAGACCTATTGTTGATGAGGATTATCCATGGATAAAATCTCTTTCCGGGTCCAACTAACCGGCCTATCACTTCATCTATGGACTGACAACAATCTAAAGAGCATCAGAAACAAAATGGAAATAGTGCAAACTGTAGACATAAACAGAGGGAACTGGGAAGGACATTGGTCGATATATATAGCCGAAAGCCTCTCAAGTTCTCCAGGAAAACCAAGTTAAAGGATGATGGAGAGATTTCTGTCCTACCTACGATTTTATCATAAAATGGTGATGCCTACTATGCTCCGATCCTGAGCGCCCGTCTATATGATGAACTATATTATTCAAACACCAACAATGCTACGAGTTACGGCAATGGGAATGAAAGGCCCATGTAATCCAACATCGGCCCATTAAGTAGTAGCCTCCTCGCTGAAACAGCACAAAACCCTAAGTATAAATACCTTAATTTCACTCGACCTCCTCCCTTACGCCATTTTTGGATTAAAGAAGCAGAAGAAAAAAAACCCTAAGAGACACTCTCTCTCCCAAAAACCCTAACAATGGCCGAGGGACTCGTACTCAAAGGCACAATGCGCGCCCACACCGACATGGTCACCGCCATCGCCACACCGATCGACAACTCCGACATCATCGTCACATCATCCCGCGACAAATCCATCATCCTCTGGAAACTCACCAAGGACGAAAAATCCTACGGCGTCGCACAGCGCCGCCTCACCGGCCACTCCCACTTCGTCCAGGACGTGGTCCTCTCCTCCGACGGCCAGTTCGCTCTCTCCGGAAGCTGGGACGGCGAGCTCCGTCTCTGGGACCTAGCCACCGGCGTCTCCACCCGCAGATTCGTCGGACACGCCAAAGACGTCCTCTCCGTCGCCTTCTCCGTCGACAACCGTCAGATCGTGTCGGCCTCTCGCGACCGCACGATCAAGCTCTGGAACACGCTAGGCGAGTGCAAGTACACGATCTCCGAAGCTGATGGGCACAAGGATTGGATCAGCTGCGTGAGGTTCAGCCCCAACACGCTCGTCCCCACCATCGTCTCCGCGTCGTGGGATCAGACCGTGAAGGTGTGGAATTTGCAGAACTGTAAGCTTAAGAGCTCTCTTGCGGGCCACTCTGGTTATCTCAACACTGTGGCGGTTTCGCCTGATGGTTCTTTGTGTGCGAGTGGTGGGAAAGATGGTGTGATCTTGTTGTGGGATTTGGCTGAAGGGAAGAAGTTGTACTCGCTTGAGGGTGGTTCGATTATTCACTCGCTTTGCTTTAGTCCGAATAGGTACTGGCTGTGTGCTGCGACGGAGAGTAGTATTAAGATTTGGGATCTTGAGAGTAAGAGTGTTGTTGATGAGTTGAAGGTTGATCTTAAGGCTGAGGCTGAGAAGTGTGATAGTGGTGTCGGAACTGGTAACCAGAAGAAGGTATGTCGTTATTCACTATAATTAATTCTTGGAATATATTGTTTGTGATCTGGTTCATGCTTAAGTAGATTAGAGGAACCGTTTCCCATGTAACTCTTTAGTTATGTCTTGAGATTTATGATGTTTTTGCAATTAGATTAACTTAAAAATGTGTGTAATGGAAAATGCAGGTGAACTACTGCACAAGCTTGAACTGGAGTGCAGATGGAAGCACATTGTTCAGTGGTTACACTGATGGAGTTGTCAGGGTCTGGGGTATTGGTCGTTACTAGTTACATGAGTGTCAGAGAACTTGGCCGTCTTTGTTTTCTTCAATTTTTTTTGGGCTCGATTGTTTCGAAGTTGTCTTATTTATGAACCTCTACCGGACCTTTATTTTCGTAATTTTTGTTCAATTCCAGAAGGAAAAAGAAAAACAAATTCAAACAACTATCACGACATTGCAAATAAATACTAGTGGTATTCGGATTTGGTTTAGTCTTCACGTCATTTGAGCAACTGTCGTCTTCATCATTCATTTCCATTTAATGAAACGTCTATGTCACAATAAAACGGCAAGGTGTTTTATTTAGTCTGCAATCGGTGGATTAGCTTGCTAGAGTGAATGATAAAACAGCGAGGAACAGAATCACATCTCTAAAGTACACCTTGAAACCAAAACTCAACACTACTAGAAAACATACAATTTCTGACCAATTTTTTTACCACTTAAATGATCAAAACAATTGATTCTTAGTTCAAATTTCCCTGGTCCTAGACCAGCAGCAGCTTTACTATACGAACCGACTTTTTGTACATATGATTCTTTTACAAATTGATCAATAAATTAACATTTCATCAAAAAAGTATGAGTTTCGAATTTTTAAAAGTTGCAAGAGTGTCAAAATGCAAATTTATTGCTAATTGAACCTTTATTATTTGCGCTGAAATGTCGAAGGAGATAGTTCAAGGTACAATTTACTCCTTACTGACCAAACCGACCCATAAACTCTTCAAATGATCAATTCCAAATCTTACAAACTAAATGCATTCATGGACACATTTGATATCATTTCTTGTTTCGTTTAAGAAGTTGCCTAAACCATTGCGCAGACATCTTGGGGTACCGCTTCAAGGTCTTGTAATCAACATAGACGATCCCGAACCTGTACGAAAAGAAAAAAAAATGTATAAACAACAATGCTTCCATGTCCTCGGTAATAACATATAGTTCAACTAGCATACCTTGAGGTATATCCTGACAACCATTCGAAATTATCAAGCAATGACCATGCGAAATATCCCTTCACATTGGCTCCATCATCCACAGCTTTCTTAAGTTGAGTTAAGTAATCTTTATAGTACTTGATTCTCGTTGTGTCGTGTAGTCCTTGGGCTAGGGTAACGTTGCCTGGATCATCCATACCTATAAGATATATTCAAACATGTATTAAACTTCAATACTTCTATACTTTTTTCTAGAAAAATATTACAAAACAAAAAAAAAACAGTATAATTAGATATACTTAGGTATTCAATACCATTTTCAGAGAGAATCATAGTTGGGTTGCCATAATGTTCCTTCATGTACATCAACGCTTTGTACATTCCCCATGGTACATTGTATAACCAATACGAGTACGCCTATGGTAAATGGATTTAAATTTTCATTTACACACTAATTAAGTAGAGGTAAAAGAACATCAACAAAATTCATGTAAAGCTCACCCTTGGACCGATCGGCTTCCCCAACTTTGCAACTGTAAGTATATAAACGAAAAAGAACTGTAAATAAAAACTCAAAATCTACAGATAATATTAATATGGAATGTTCCAAAAACTTACACCCGAAAGTAGCATTCCAATCTTGTTGGTAACCCAATTCCTTAGGTATGGTGGAGTTATGAGTATCTGACATGAAATAAGTTGTGTATTGGTTTATTCCCACGAAATCTATGGAACCTTTCACCATTTTCACTTCTTCCTCTGTAAATTTTGGAAGCCTCTCTTTTACAATGTTCTGCATTGTCTTTGGATACTCTCCGTATACTATTGGGTGAATGAACCTTCAAACATTATTAAAAAGTGTATTCTTGTAAGCTCTCCAAAAAAAAGGTTAGTGTAAAACATGAGTTCTTTAGATGTTTTAATTAAGGTTTTGAGTATTTACCATCCGATATGGAAGTCTCTTGCCCTTTGAGCTGCAAGATTATCTGCTTTACTTCTAGTAAGCGGCTCGTACCAAACGAAATCTAGAAGTATCCCAATTCTTCCCTTCTGTTTCTCCTGAAAGTTTTCACACAAAAATAGAGTACTCAGTAATTAGCAATGTTAAACGGTAAGACGTTTTAGGGAATTAGTGTCTAGGCAGACATCTAACCGGTAACTAATGAAAAACAGTCATATAGGTTTCATCGTATAATACTCACACACCAAGAAAATCCAAGTATAAGTTGTTGTTTTACCTGGTAATATTTGCGGTATCTTTGGGCCGCTGCTGCGTGGGCCAAGATAAGGTGATGGGAAACAATGTATGGCTCAGTAGCTGAGTTCCCTTGTGTGCAGTTTCCATATGCTTTAGAGCATCTACCGGGTGCGAAAATACCATTATCATAACCGAGAGCAGCTACCACACGCGGTTCATTAAACGTCATCCAGTTTTTCACTCTATCTCCAAATAGATTGAAACAAAACTCAGCATAATCCGCAAAATCATTCCTGCAAATTTGTATTAATCAGTGTTTACAAATTTAGTCCGGTTAATAACTTGCAATTGAGACCAACAAGAGTATGTATATATGTAGTTTGCAGGTTGGTGCTTACACAACTTGTCTACCAAGCAAGCCTTGATACTTCTTTTCCAAAGCCAATGGAAGATCATAGTGGTACAGATTTGCATACGGTGTAATCCCTAAGCATTCAATTATATTCGTTATATTTTGTTGTTGTAATCAAATCAATTGTATATGAATGTGTTATAATTTTATACCTTTTTGGACCAAGTAATCGATCAATCTGTTGTAATAAGCAACTCCTTTCCAGTTGATTTTACCGGTTCCCTCTGCATTCATATAAAGCTTGGAGTTATATATGAATCTTGATCTAAAATATACACCATATATGATTACTAATATGTATTATATTTGAATACCAGGGAATATTCTGGACCATGAAATGGAAAATCTGTAAGCATCGAAGTTCAGATTCTTCATTAAATCCACATCTTCCTGAAATGTGATTATCATGAACACACATGTAAATAAAAATACATACTTCTAATAATTTAATTAAAATATATTTGAATCTCTAAGATTAAGTACCTTGTAACGGTGATACTGATCCACTGTTATCTCAGCAGTGGCATTTTTGGCGATAGTCCCTGTTTTGTTTTGTTTATATCATTATTAATTAATCAATCGTTGATATTATGTACCAAACAAGAAAAATATGTATGAATTGTAGTTTACCAGGAATCTTGACGAAGGCGTCCCAAATGCTTGGGCCACGACCATCTTGATGAGTTTCGCCTTCAACCTGATAAGCTGAGGTGGCGGTTCCGAACAAAAAGTCCTTCGGAAAACTCTGTCTACTTAGACCGCCGGTGTCGAGTTTACTTTTCTCTCCGAACGGTGAGGATTCTCCGGAACTGAAAAAAGAGAGGAGGATGAGGGTGAGAAGAAAGAGAGACCACGGAGGTGCAAAGAGGTGTCTCATGGTGGTGAGTGGGTGCTGGCTGTTGGTTTGAGGATGTTACAACTTATGTGTCTTTAAAGCTTATTTATAGGCTCTTTTTAAGATTTTTTTCTATTTTGAAAATAATAATACAATGATTGTATAAATATGTAACGATGCAATTCAGTGACTATTCACGATTTGGATAAGATAAGACTATAGTTTGATTTAAATTTTAAATATATTAATGGTTTACAGTTGTGTAAGATTTTTGGATGTTGGATCTTTTATGACAAATCTAGTACAATAAGACTATATAAATTAACAATATTTGGACTATGATAATTTATTAATATATAGATTTCTTTAGTTAAATTTATATTTTAAGAATATTTATATTTAAAAATTGAAAATTTGAAAAAAAAAAAATTCATTCATGATTTCTATATTGATTAAAGTTTATAAATTTAGATTCCATCTTTTTATTAGAGTGTTGATATATTTTATATATTGAAGAAAATTCACAGAATACACTTAAATTTTGTTCAACAAAATGAATACAAACCAATGATAAAATTTTGTTACAGATAAAAACCAAGATAGGATTTTAAAGAAAAGAAACAACAAAAATGTTTTGTGTATGTTATATATATTTATGATTTCAATGAAACTAAATGTTTATTTAAGACTTTACTAAATATTATTATTTTATCAAAATAATAGTATATTTCACATCGGATTGATTTAAAATCAAAAGAAAAAAATTGTTTGTCACAACTAATTTCTCAAATATT